>NC_141622.1:9993617-10169587 GCF_047967505.1 Dipteris shenzhenensis | reverse complement strand
AAATATAGACGTCGCTCACGTCGCTCAAGAGATGCCATATGACAATCTATGAAGCTTGCAGGCAATTCTGAAATCGACGCAGTCTCCTAAAGCTGTTGTAAAAAGCCCGTGTGCTCAATCTTCTCATGCTAGAATCAACTACCGTCATTCTCAAGAGCAACAAAAGCACTGATGGAATTAGCACCATACAACTGATCAACGTATTTACTTACTATCCTGTTCTGGAACACAAAAGGAGGATCGTAACCGAGACAGAAATAACGTTCAATCTAACCCCCCTACCCCCAGCTAGTTTCTACAGTTAAAAGATTTCTACTGAAATACAAACTGTTAGAAAGAAAGTAACTGTAGAGTTTGATGCAAAGGTAAATAAATCACATATTCGGGAAGAGAGCAATGAACATGCAGCTAGACGTGACAATGCTTTGAAGATCAAAATTGGGGGACTCCCTGAAGGAGTAGGGACTATTGCAAAAAAATGCAGCAAAAGGGAGGGCTGAGCAGTGAGAGCTTACAAAAGGGGGGTGCAGCTTGAGAGGCCCAACAACAGCCTCATCTGAGCCTCATGCTGAAGCAAAACAGGCCAAGATCCTCAAAAGTAATTGGCTTCGACTGTTCTCCAATAGTGGGAGTTATCACCAGACCTCAGTAGCTCTTGGGAAGCTTGCTAGCAAACATGCTCAAGCTACTTCTCGTTTCATGCTTGCTATGGAATTGCATAACACTCTTACGCATGCACATGAAGATGTGCTAAATTCATCTACGTATCTTAGTTCTGCTGCAATAGCAAACGTTAGAACAGGAACAATGGTCACTATCCTCATCGACAGTGGCTGTTCTCATAACTTCCTAGCTAGTTCTATGGTCGACAAACTTCGGTTGACCACCAGTCCTAGTCTCATGGACTATCAGACTGAACTCGCAAATGGAACGACTTTCTTGTGCAACACCAGGATTTCTTACAGTAGAAACGTCCTCGGATCTCATAGTAAACAAGACACCTGAAGATGAAATGCCCCTTTCTCTCAACCTCCTACATGTCACACAGTGTGCATATGCGCCTCTCCTTGGGCGACCGCTCTGCTCGGCCGCTCTCGATACGAAGTTTGTGTGAAGAGACCCGGAACTACCCAAGGGAGATCCTCAGCGAGTGGGGTAGGTGAATCTGCGTGTATCCTGGTGGATCAATGGAACCCTCCGCTGTGATATGTAAGAAGTGATCTCTATAAAAGCCCAGCTTCACTGGAAGATCACTCCGGCCCAACCAAGTCCGGAATGTATGTAGCTGTAGTAGATCCTCACGGATAACCTAGTTGACCTTGTGTGATAGGAGGAGAGAGAAGGGAGTATCCATGCTGTACTAGAAAGGGGGTAGTCTGTCCATGTGGAGCCAGTCCTGCAAACCATCTCTCTGTGCGTACATACCAACACCTCTGATCTCCCCCTGTTGCAAGTGCCATAGAAGAGGATAGTGCTAGCCATGGTATCCTGCTACGCCCGAATGTGTAACCCCCATACTCCCTGACTCGATACAGATATGTATGTAATGACCTAAAATGCAGTATCCAACTTGTCATGACAAGAGAAATGATTATTTAGTTAATTAATAGTCAATAGAACTTTATTATTGTTAGGCGCCAATTTGATGGTGCGGTTATATGTTTGTATTTATGATCGATCAAGCGGTGTAAATAGTACCGCCAAAACTATGTAACATTGGCCAATGATTAGTAATAAAGATGTGCACACACGTGTCTAGGTCCTAGGGGCAATAGGAAAGGGAAAGGGTGCATTAGAGTGCATTGAATGGTAGGTGCATGGGTCATAGGCTAAGGGTAGGTGTAAATGGAAAGATGGAACTTGAGTGATCTCAAGGGACATTAATGAAAGGGTATCACCCTTTCATTGTGAATCTCACGTAAGCATTCTTTCTACCACATTGCATTCATCCGTCATCTCTCTCCCACCTTGCATGTAGGTCGAAAAAGAAACAAGTACTCTCACGAGGGCGCTCTTCCCCATTGGAGGGCCAATCGGCATTCAAATTCTGCATGCATTGCACACATTTGCATTTTCGAAAAGTGTGGATTTTCACATTTGGTATCAGAGTGGCGACGATCCACGAGCGGGACGAGAAGAGGGCGACAGTTGTGAACGACGGAAGTCGCAAGAGAGGTTGGCAGAAAAGGATCACGATCGACCGATCTCGAGGTTCTGAGACAAGGGGTTTTTTCTGAAAAATTTTGGCCTTCAACGGCGAACGGCGAACGGGGTGTTCTCTTTTGCCCCCCCCCTCCCCCCCCATGTGAATGTACCCTTAAACCGTGAGAAAAAGGGATTCCCGTTCTACCCAACCGGAAGTCGGATCGGAATAAGATTTTAAGGGAGTGATCCACCCATCAAGTAACCCCTATAACGGTATCTAGAGCTCCAATCCGCTCAAAACAAGTAGCCCAAACGGAGCGTACCAGTTTACAGCAGAAATACAAGAAGAAAAGCTTCAAAGAGAAGGGAAAGGAGGTCATTTTAAGTGTCTTCTCAACACAAACGAAGCGGGAGTCGGATAAGTACCACCACCTCTATAACACTTGAAGTTTGCTGTAAAATAAACCTTCTTTTTTGAAATTACAGCAAGACATTTTCTCTCTTGTATTAATAAAAGGAAAGAATGGAAGGGGAAGGGACATATAACAATGAACTTATTCCTTTTCCTCCATTACCCCAAGGAGAGAGAGAAAGAACACCTTCACCCCCTCTTGAAGAGGATGGATTAGGTGAGAGTTATACACATCTTGAGTATGATAACCCACAAATAGATTTACAGCAGTCTCTCCTTCAAGAACCTACTGATAGGGAGTTCTCCTTTCGTAATGAAAGAAGAAAGGAGACCAGCCAAGAACAAGGTGATGAGTTCACGCCTTTAACTCAAAACCCAATACACATGGATTCTAATCCAAGTGCAAGAGGAAGAGAGGAGACTCCTGTTGATAAGCTGGTTTTCCAGCTTAGCAATATGATTGAGCAGTCCATTATGACAAGATTAGGGACTAAGAGGACTTTAAACTTCGGGAATGAAGAGTTGAGTAACCTTTCTAAGAGGTCCAAATTCCAACCGCGAGAGAGAATTGAGTTCCCCAAATATGATGGGGCAAGGGAGGCTCACAAAATCCTCAATTGGATTCGTCATTTTGAGCTATACTTTGCCCATCACGACAAGACCGAGCAAGAGAAGCTTGCTCTTGCCACATTGCATCTGCAGAAGGATGCTCTAATGTGGTGGTCCTTGTCACAAACAGGAAAAGAGCCTATTCATGAATGGGCTAAATTTGTGGAGCAACTGAAAACCACTTTCATGCCACCGAGGCATGAAGAGAACTTAACCTTTCGTTGGGAGAGGTTTAGGCAGTTCGATAATGAGAGTAATGCAGATTTTACAGCCAGATTTTGGAAACTCTCTCTAGAGTTACCCGAAAAGAGTGAGGAAGATAGGAGAAGGAAGTATTTAGCAGCTTTAAGCCCAAAAGTAAGGTACGAGGTTGAAATGTTTAACCCGACCACGCTTAAGGACCTCACTAAGCTGGCTGAAATAGCCGAGAGAAAATTGAATCCTCGTAAACCCTTCAATAAGGAGCATGGGTCATCATCTAAGACCAATAATATACCCACTTTTAGGAAACCAAACCGGTTTAAGAATAATAAAGGGAAGGGTAAAGCTCTTGTAAGGAATGTGAACAGCCAATCACGTCCTGGATGGGTGCCATTTCCTTCTATGACTGACGAAGAGAAGAGGAAGTTGATTAAGGAAGGAAAATGTTTCGGTTGTAAGAAACATAAGCCAGGGCACGTATGGCATAAGTGTCCCGTTCTCTTGGCTAAGATTGCCAAGACGAATTCAATAAAAGGGAAAGCCAAGGCATTCAAGCAGGAGGGTGAGGCTTCTACCTTGTCACCCTCGAAATCTACTGTGACTATTGAGCCAATAGTGAATGCTGTCCATTCAGCCAATACCTTTGGGCCTCATGATCTTTTTAAGGTGTACGGATTCGTGAATGGACAGAGAATAGTGGTTCTCCTAGATGATGGATGTAATTATGACTTAGTAAGTGATAGATTGGCAAAATTACTCCATCTTAAACCAGAACCTATAAAAAACATGTCGCTTTCAGGAGCTTTTAGGGGACACAATGAAGAAGACACATCCATAGTATGAAATATTCCTTTTCGTTTACAAAAATATAGAGATCGAAGGGATTTTCTAGTAGCCCCTTTACAAGACGTTGACATGATACTAGGTAAACCATGGCGGTATGATTTTAACCCTGCTATTCATCCTCATACTCATCATTGTTGCTTTGTACATAAGGATGAAAACATAAGGATTGTAGGGGATCGGGACGTGTATACAATTCCATTGATTACTCCTACCCAAGCGAAAAGATTGGTAAAAAGAGGGGTAGATTGTAATCTTGTGTATATACGGGATTCACGAGATCTTCATATCTCAAAAGAAGATCGGAAGAGAAATGAGTTCCTTAGAGCTTATGAGGATCGATTTTCAAGAGATGACTCATTCGAATTGCCCATGGAGAGAGAAGATAATCATGCCATAGACTTAGAGCCAGGAGCTTCCCCTCCATGTAGAGCCCCATATAGGATGAACAGGATATAAATGGAGGAGGTAGAAAAACAAATTGAAGATCTGTTGCAAAAAGGCCTGATTCGACCAAGCAGTTCTCCATTTGGAGCACCTGTATTATTGGTTAAGAAGAAGGATGAATCATATCGTATGTGTATAGATTACCGTGCTTTGAATAAACTTACGATTAAGAACCGGTATCCGATTCCAAGAGTGGATGATTTATTGGATATGCTTAAAGGTGCTAAAGTTTTTAGCAAATTGGATTTGAAATCTGGTTATCATCAACTTCATATGAAAGCTGGGCATGAACATAAGACTGCTTTTCGCACTCTCACTAGACATTATGAGTTTTTGGTCATGCCTTTTGGCCTAACTAATGCTCCAGCCACTTTTAGTAGGCTGATGAGAAGGGTTTTGCGACCCTACTTGGGAAAATTTGTCATAGTCTTTTTTGATGACATTTTAGTGTTCAGCCAGAATGAGGAGGAGCATAATGATCACCTTGCTAAGGTGATGGAGCTCCTAAGGAAGGATCGATTGTTCCTAAATACCAAGAAGAGTGAGTTTTTCAAGACAGAAATAGAGTATTTGGGACACATTGTGTCTGCCGAGGGAATTCGGGTTGACTCTAAAAAGGTCAAGGCCATAATTGAATGGCCAATACCCAAAAACATACATGAGCTGAGATCCTTCCTAGGGATGTGTAGTTATTATCGCAGATTCATTAAGAATTTTGCACGTCTTGCTTCCCCACTAACAGATTTGTTGAAGAAGCATTCCTTGTATGAGTGGGGAGAGGTTCACCAGGTAGCTTTTGAGGAGCTTAAGAGAACATTAGTGACTGCACCAGTGTTAACACTTCCGGACATGGACAAAGAGTTCTTTGTTGTATGTACGGATGCTAGTGGTACCTCGATTGGGGGAGTGTTGATGCAAGAAGGGCATCCCATTGCTTATGAGAGTAGAAAACTTCAAGGGACTGAATTGAAATATATCACGTATGAGAAGGAGTTATTGGCAGTCATTCATGCTCTAAAGTTATGGAAGCATTATTTATATGGTTCTGCTTTCAAGATTAAGACTGACCATCAAAGTATCAAGCACTTGTTCTCTCAACCCATTGTCTCTTCAAGACAAATCAAATGGGCTGAATATATTCAATCCTTTGGGCAACCAAATATCGAATATCAGCCGGGAAGGAGAATTTAGTAGCTGATGCTTTGAGTAGACGGCCCCAAGTTAATCACGTTTCTGTGATTAAGGAGAAATCATTAGGAGCAATGGTTGAAGCTTATCCTTTAGATGAGGACTTCGCTAACATTTATGGGAAGATTCAACGTAATGAGGTTGGGGATTTAGAGGCTTATTCCATCGTGGATGGATACTTATTTTTGGGACGTGCCATATGTGTACCCAAAACATTTCGGTACCTAGTCATGAGTGAGTTACATGCGAGTCCATATTCTGGACATAGAGGTATTAGAGGAACCATTGACAATATTGAGAGATACTTCCATTGGCCTAAACTTCGCAAAGAAGTTTCGACCTTTGTTCAACAATGTGACGTATGTCAGCGCATTAAATCTGACACAAGTAAGACTGCTGGTCTTTTGCAGCCTTTGCCTATTCCTTCGGAAAGGTGGGAACACATTACAATGGATTTTGTGTCTGGTTTCCCCAAGGTTGGTCAGTTTGAGCATATTTTCACTGTTATAGATAGGCTGAGTAAACAAGCTCATTTTATTCCCTGTAAAAAAGAGTTGTCTGCTCCTGAAACAGCAAGGTTATTCATTAGGGAAATCTTCAGGTTACATGGGTTACCAAAATCCATTGTATCCGATAATGATGGCCGTTTCATTAGCAACTTTTGGACAGCTCTATTAGAGAATCTCGGAACCAAACTGAAATTTACTACAGCCTTCCATCCTCAAGGAGATGGACAAAGTGAGAATGCCAATCAAACCATAATTACTTTACTTCGAGCTTATGTCCATGACCAACCTAGAAGGTGGCCAGAGTTCTTACCCATGTTAGAGTTTGCTTATAATAACACTGTACATACTTCCACCAAGAAAGCCCCATTTGAAATCATCTATGGGCAATGTTTACCCACTCCAATAACACACTTGGGGGAGCGAATTTTTGCTGCTGACCAGTTTGCTGAGGATATGTCACAGGTTATTGAGCAGGTAAAAGAACATATTAAGAAGGCCCAGGTTCAACAATCCAAGGCAGCCAATAAAAAAAGAAAAGAAGTTTATTACAAGGAGGATGATTGGGTTTTATTGAAGATTGATAAAAGAAGAATCAAGTCAGTGAGAGGAAGTACCAAACATGTCAAGCTAGCACCGAAGTTTTATGGTCCATTTCAGATTTCAGCAGCTTTATATCCAGAAGAAGGATCCAGAGCGTATGAGCTGAAGTTACCAGCCCACTGGCGTATGAAGAACATCTTTCATGTGAGCAATTTGAAGAGATACCATGGCGATACTTCTGCGTTTTTGGATACTCAGCATCAAGAAGAACCTGAACTTGAAGATGGGACTGAAGTTCTTACTCCGGAACAGATCGTATACCATAAAGAGAAGAGTACTCGTGGAAAGAAGAGATATATGTATTTACTGAAGTTTAAAAACCAGCCAGCTAGTGATGCACAATGGATGGAAGAAGAGTTCTTTACAGATTTTCCACAGATACTCGCAGATTACAAAGAGGCGATGCAATGGCAGAAGTAACAAGAGAAAGTGCACATAAGAGGAAGAGACAAGCAATAATCCAGAAGAGGACTTCTGCTCATTCAAGCAGGAGGGAGTGTCATGACAAGAGAAATGATTATTTAGTTAATTAATAGTCAATAGAACTTTATTATTGTTAGGCGCCAATTTGATGGTGCGGTTATATGTTTGTATTTATGATCGATCAAGCGGTGTAAATAGTACCGCCAAAACTATGTAACATTGGCCAATGATTAGTAATAAAGATGTGCACACACGTGTCTAGGTCCTAGGGGCAATAGGAAAGGGAAAGGGTGCATTAGAGTGCATTGAATGGTAGGTGCATGGGTCATAGGCTAAGGGTAGGTGTAAATGGGAAGATGGAACTTGAGTGATCTCAAGGGACATTAATGAAAGGGTATCACCCTTTCATTGTGAATCTCACGTAAGCATTCTTTCTACCACATTGCATTCATCCGTCATCTCTCTCCCACCTTGCATGTAGGTCGAAAAAGAAACAAGTACTCTCACGAGGGCGCTCTTCCCCATTGGAGGGCCAATCGGCATTCAAATTCTGCATGCATTGCACACATTTGCATTTTCGAAAAGTGTGGATTTTCACACAACTGTAATGGGGGTGACCCAAACTCCACCCGAATGATCTAGTGAGGGACGGATGGCTTACCACGAATCCTCCGTGATAACATCAGAACCTATAGCCGCTCCACCCTGGCCCACTCTGTATCCGACAAATCTGGCCCCCAACATGGCCTGCCATACATCCCTGCAAGGCAAACCAAGGAGTCAAAAAGCAACCCTTGGGTCCGTGGATCCTAAAAATGAGAGTGGAAGCACTGTCTCTCAAGTCTAGCCAATGAAGCATATCCTCTGCTTAAACGCGCCTGCATCACAAGTCTCATGGTGAAGGTGGGTCCGAAAAAGACGACCCCCAGATAAGTGTATGATGAAACTACCTCAACAGAGGACCCCTCAAAAGTGAAATGCTCATTGCGCATGACGACTCAAGATGTATTGAAGATCATAACCTTGGTTTTACCCAAGTTGACCTTTAAATCATGAGACTCACAAAAGGACTATAGTGCGTCAAGGTGTCTCTGGAGCCCCTCTCCTAAGGACGACAAGAGAGCCACGTCATCTGCATAAAGTAATATCCGGATCAGCCTGCCCGCAAGAGAGCAACCTACCCCACACTGTGTCTGCATCACTGTCTCGAGCAATGTAGAGGCCAAACAAAGTAGGTGATAATGGGCACCCTTGTTTGACCCCGATAGTGCTCATGATCTTGTCTGACCATCCAGATCCTGTCTGGACTCTGCCTGAAACTCGCTCATAAAGTGCCATGATAGCCCAAATGATCTCCTGGTCGTATCCCAGGTCCTGTAGGCGTCGTGAGAGAGATTGAGAGAGAAAAGATTCTATATATCTTTCGAGGTTGATGCCCAATCAAGTACCTTTCTACAAATTTCGCTCACAGCTATTTGTTTATAAGGCCTCAGAATGCGATCATCTTTTTTGCACGTTCGGTTGAAGAAAATTCAAATTAATCTGGTTAGTTCTTTATCTAGTGCTAGCCTTAATTACGACTCAGTCTGCCCTTCATCTCTGGAGCTCTAATGGGAATTCAGTATGACGACATAAGTATAAACCTATGGTTATGTACACGTCTTAACCCGTAGGTCTAATTTACTTCAATAATCTGAACTGAAGGGTAGCCTTAGGATCCATGCTCTGGACCTGTCTCGTTGAAGGTTGGTGCTGGATCCAAAGATGGTTTTTCACAAACTCGAGACTTAAGAAACCTAATCTTTTGCAAATACAATCTTTAAGTTGCCAAGAATTATTACCTGCAGAGCCAAACCCAAACCACCATTCTCCTCCTGCTCAAAGTATAGTAGCTGTCAAGCACAATAACTCTTTATTACATCTCAATACTGCTGAATTCTACATCTCTATGCACAACACAAAAAGCCTACTGCCTTGTAACCTAACGTATGCATGACAGAACAAGACCTAAAGCCCTTCACGAGATGCACAAAGGTACTTGACACAGTGTTAGCTAAAAGGCACATCAATGATGCCCAAAACCTACCTTATCCTTTCATTCTGTTTTCGAGAGCAATAGTTTTTGTGAGCACATAAATGTTCAAGCCACATATTAATTCAGAGTCTCATCTCCACTTCCCCCTTACTGCTAAGATGAGCATTCTACCATACCTTAAATTTACTTTGTGCATTGGACGTCACTCGTACCACCAATCCAGCATCGGCTTGTGCCTCTGATATAGTCACACCATAAAAATGAGCAGCTTGCTTTTCAACCTGTTAACCAAGCACACACACCAACGAGTCAACGTGCCAAATTAAAGGAATTTTGGACCTCCCCGAGAGATTAAAGGATCAATTACCATTTACTTTGGCATGCAGAATTCTTCGGTTGCAATTATACTTTTAAAAACAGCTTTATTGGCCAGCTCACTGCCAACAGTGCACTGTCACAGGAAACCTTATATTTTTTGAAAGAATTACATGATAATGTTGTGCAAAGGTATGAAAACTATCACCAAACACTGGATGCTTTTTTGAGTGCGGGGTAGGCAAAAGAGTTCCTTTGTTTTCTTTCCTTTTTGTTTGTTTTGAGAGTGTGGGTGGAGGTGATCTTTTTTCTCGTAGTTCAAGAGAGTTTGCCACAGAAAGCTCCGTAACCTTGTCATTTACAGGTCTACCCAGTGGTAGTGGTCTGATCGTCACTGTCCCATTGAGAGCGTCCTCAAGCACATATGCAGATATTGATGTCTTGATAGGCACACCGAGCTTGCTGAGATGGCAAGGAAGTTGACTCAAAAATTACAGACATATCAAATTGCTGAGAGATTTACAGGCCATTGACTCAAACCGATGTTTTTTAAAAAAATTACCTGAATAAGGCTGCAAACATAGTATTAACAGTGCCAAGATTTGAAAGATCAAGCTCCATCTCAAGGCCATCGACATCCACGGCCTGCTCAAAAGCAACATCAATTTGCAGCTACTTTGCATGTAAAATATATCCTTCTATCAGATACCTCAAAATTGTATGTTTATGCATGCCTTGTTAGCAACCTATTAAATCCTTAGTAAGATACGCCCGAGTTCTAAAGTTCTAAAGTAATTTCAATTTTTTTTTTTTTACCTCGAAACCAGCTAGATCATATTGTCGGCGTTTTTCTGGATCTGACAAAATACCATAAGAGTATGCTATTTCTTTAAACATCTCCGCAGCCTCAGGATTGTCAACATTTTTGTCAGGATGAAACCTGACACAAATGCAATATACTTAAAGCTTTGTTGTGTTTCCATCCAGAACCATGGAACAGCTCAAGTAAACATTTCTATACTGGCTGTTTTGGCCAAAAATATATTCAGGCTGCAAATCACAACTGCTCTTGTAGTCATTATTAAGAGAGACAGAACAAACTTTTACAAAGACAAGGCCACTAAACCATCATTATTATGCAGTAACAATGAAAAGAAGGATGGTCCCACGAGACCCCTTGCAAGGGATACAGCCTTATGTATGGCCCAGGAGGAATGCTGCACACAAGAGAGCTCACACACACACAGACCATGGCCAGCCCCGCTGAGCTCAATCACATCGATGCAATAATTGATGAGTATGAATCACACACTGTTTCAAAGGACAGCACACTGTGTGGGTTGTTTCCTTTCTTCACAAGACTGGGTGTGACAAAAGTGCAAGTGCTATCTATAAAAGGTATATCTCGATTGAAGTATCCATGGTCTCTGTTATGCAAGCAGACCTTTAGGAAGGATGCTGATGTCATGTTTACAGCTGATTGCAATTCCAATACAGCGAATGAGCAGTAGGAGGGAGGAGTACAGAGGAAACACCTATTGAGAGGAATATCTCGAGACTAAGATTGGACTTTGCCGATGGAATGCCACGATAGATAAACATGGCAGAACTTTGCTAAGAATATATGGAAGCACCGAGATGGTCATAGTTGATGGCACGCGTCAATGGGACAGAAACAAAGGGCCTATATCCCCCAACCGTTTCAAAGGTTGGCATTTTTTGGGTCACAATTCTGCTCCTCAGCCTTGTGATGGACATTAGTGCAATCATCGCAGACAGTCTAATACATGCTCTATGGGCAGTTGCTATGACGTGTCACTAGGTGGCAATATTTGGTAAGTTGTATCGATTGCTGTCAGGCGAGCCTGATGTGGACATGCCGGAGGAGGAAACCCAGAAGAAAGTCAACTACATCATACCGACATAAGCACAGAAAAGCGAACACCAATTTTCCGAATTCCTAGCGGGGAGACAACAGGCTTTCACAAGCAACACAGCTATACAGACTTCCGAATCAAAAGGTCGGTTCATCCAATACGAGAGACCCTTTGGGTCAACCATGTATGACTACTCGCTCTCCTTCTTCTCGCAAGTCAGGAAATACTAACAAACAGATTTAGGCACCGAACAAAAGTCTACGAAATTCCGATAACAAGCAGAATACAACGAGAAGGGACTGGCAGATAGGTGCAATAACTATCTCTTACTTGAGAGCCAATTTTTTGTACGCTGCCTTGATTTGCTGATCTGATGCATCTCGAGGGACACTTAAGACTTCGTAAGGATCCCTTCTCACCGTGGCAGAATTCACTTCATCTGCTTTGCGCGGCCCAGTAGCGTGATTGGACATTCTTCCTGTATGACTCGAACAGGTGAAATATACTGCCCGGTTGGACTTCGTATACAGAGAAAGCGACCCCTCAGCCGAGGCAAGATCCAATTAGCCTCATAGCCTTACAGCGACGTCTTCTAGCGTTGCCACGAAGAGCAATGACCTTGATCTGGGTTCCACGTTCCGTTTCCATGCGAAAAACAGATCTGCGCCGCTTCACAGAGCACTCTCAGAGAAAGCTTCGTAAGGAGCAAGCAAACCCTTGTCGGAAACCAAGATCGATCCACAGAATGATGGAAACGTTACGGAATCGATCTGGGAGGCAAAGATGAGTGGAATGGGCGAGAGATTTTGCAAGAAAAGGCCTCGGGCATCAAGCCAAATAGCACCCAAAAGTTGTTGCTGATGCAATTCTACTCCTCTGCTGATGCACCCACAAGAAGAAAAAGAGGTGCTCTAGTGAAGAATCAAATACAAGAAGAACCCCCTTCCTTTGCAGGAGAGGGGCAGTGCTGCTAATCTCAATCCAGCAAGAAGCATAGCCCGAATCAGGAAGGGGTGTGTGGGTGTGGGTGTGTGCGTTTGTGTGTGTGTGTAGGGGGCTTTTCGGACAGAACAAGTTGAGCTGCCGAGATTCCTTGGGTGTTTTTTTTACTATTTCACCAATCAAGTAGAGTTGCAACAAGCAAAGGAGAGCTCGGCTACTTTGAATTAGTTAATAGGAGGGAATGGTTTAGCCCTCATCCTAGCCTTCATTTTGGTTTGAACCCTCATATCATTACTTCAATACTCCCCCAACATGAAAAGTTCGAGTGTCCAAGTGGGAAACAAAAAGGGTCGCGCACATTTAGAGTTTCTGTTCACAAGGTAAGAGCCTACAGAAGTGAAGCCATGTACAAAGGGGGGAGCGAACTCCCTCAAAGCTTGAATAGCCTTATCTTAGATGGCCTACTAAGTGGGAAAATTGTGTGGTGAGTACGCGAGCAATGGAGATAACCTTGAACATGGGTTCAACCTCAAACAAGTCTCGATCAAATCCAAGACTAGGTCTCCAAAAAACACCGTCTTGAACTCGACATAACAAGAAACCTGTAACCAAAAGCTTCCCTTACCTTAGTGTTATGGAAACCAAGCTCAACATCATGTACGTGTAGATAAGAAGCATGCATGACAATATAGTTAATTGTGGTAAAAAGAGAATGCCTTATTAGGGCAAATGGGACGCTCGTTTCATGTATGTGCATATACCGTTCTTTCCCAAGTTAAGCTACTACAAGATCTCCAATGGAAAAGTTGCTTTTGTTAGGTGTGTTGAGTCCTATAATCTTAAATGTTATTTGCGACTCCAAAGCAAGCTTTCTTTAAGGGTGCTCTAAGGCAACAAATTTGCAATAAAAGACAAAGGCATGGAAGAAGCATATAGAGAAAAGTGTTAGATCAATGGTCAAACTTGTCAATGGCTGACTCTAAATTCAAACTTGTCAGATCTCTGGTCAAACTTTTCAATAATTTCCTGCAATATAACATAAATGCTTGTAACTAATGCCTTGTCTTGTAAAGCCTTCCAATTGTCCCCTTGAAAGGCAGCTCCCCTCTCAATAGATGTCTTGCGTCTTGTGCTATCCATCTTTCCCCACACTCTCATTCATGGAAAGGACCAATGGTAAAACACAACCCATGCAACCAACATTTCTTAGATTTTGTGACACATTACCACACTATCATCCACAAGACCCCAAAAGGAATAGATCCAAGAGGAAAGGGAAGAGAAGTCAATACTCAAGAACTCTATGAGAATATACAAGTCTTGTGGGTCTCAAGAAGGGTTGTACCAAACCATGCTTACACTCGCACTTGTTGGGTGCACACAGGAGTTTGCAAATCCACAACTCCACTCCCTCACAGCCAACCACCAAAACCTTGAGCTCACAATACAACTTTGCAAACTATTGCTCTAAGAAGTGAGTCTCTCTATTAGTTCACTAATTGATGAATGCTTTTCTACATCAATAGACTATATTGAATGCAGGGTTGCCGTTCTGCAACTCCTCCATGACCATCGTGTTCTTGTTTTGCACAACATGGAGATTGGATGGGCTAATAGCTAAATAGCCAACAAATGTGGGCACATAGCTCCAATGTGACAACATATAGAAATTGTAGCTCCCTAAAAGTTAGCCTTCTCACCCATGTATGGGTGCCCAACTACAAAATCATTCATCATCCCCAATGAATGGCTTGTGGAGTCTTGTGTCACAAACTACAATGCACAAAATTAAAATAGATTTACCAAATGTCCAACTAAAACTGAAATGTAAACTAAGGAACAAAACTGAGCAAAGAATGGAATTTGGCTACATAGCCCCGTGAACATATATTGATCGAGCATATATTGGGGAAGCAATAATATCTTCAAGAAGAACAAGTGGTGATAAACTCCTCAATAAGAAGAGGTAGTGATGAACTCCTCAAGAGAGTAACATCTTCAAGAAGAATAGGTAACGATGGACTCCCCAAGTTGTGTAATCCGATCCTAGGCACGTATGAGTTGAACTTGTAGATTAGATTTACCGTTAGTGGTAGCACTGATGAGGATTTCCATTCCATGGAGTGTTGATGGGCCGGTTGCTTTGTGTCCCTATCCCTATATCTTTCCTTGTGTTTTCTAATTTATGGTAGTCTATAGGCCCATGAAGACAATTGGGTTGATACCATAGTGGTGTGTCCCTATGTAATCACCTCAACCATATCTTTAATCACCTCATTTTGAATATGAATGCAGTGTTTCACAAAGCATATGTACACATGGAGAGGTCAACTTCCAATTGTTGAGCCATGGGTGAAAATGCAGTGGAAGGCTACATGAGGTGGACAAGTAGAGGATCAAGGGGAGTGGGGTGGTGGATTGTGCTATGGGTGAGGGGTGGGGCACACTCCTCATGATGTGTGGAGTAGCAAAGGAAAAAGTAGGGGAAGTGAAGGAGAGGCCTAGGAAGAGATGCACAACGCAGTACGATAAAAGATGTTGGGGCAAAATGGTTGAGCATATCCACAAGTTTTAAGATTGAGAGGTCAACCTTTGATTGGTGTCATGGACAAGCTTGTGGACTTGTGACATGGGTGGAGAGGGGAGATGAGTTGTAGGGTCTAAGGAGAAGTCAGATGGGTAGAGGTCTATGGACAATTCAGATGGTAGGGGGATGGTATGGAGAACTTTGGAGAGGAATAGGAGGATGGAAGAGTGGACGACATGAACAAAGATGCATCATGAGAAGAAAAAGATGCTAGAGTGAAGAAATTTGAAGTGGATCAAGGCATATTCTATGGTGAGGAAAGATGGAGGGAGGCTTCCTTTTTTGTGTTGTATTGGAAGCTAGGAAATGGTGGAAGGGGAGCGGGTGATGGAATGACAGGGAATATAGGGGAGCCCATGATTGAATGAGAGGGAATTTATGGGTGGTGGTGAATTGGGAAGATAGGGTATGGCATGAGATTTGTGGTGCAAAAGGAGCAAGTGTGAGTGTGGAGGTATGAGTAGAGGTCCCAAGTGTTTGTGAAGATGTGGCATATGGCGTTAGATATGTGTGTGCAAACAAGCTCCAGGAAAGCTTATGGATTTCTATGGACTAGATAGAAAAGAGCTTCATAATGACCTAGGTTTAGGAATTGGGCCTTGAATAGTGTTAAGCACGTGGTGAGGTAATGGAAGAGGGTGAAAAGAAGAGTCTCTATGTTAGATTTATTGATTTTTAATATGTGGCAATTGTGAGGTTTGGCATTTTGGGTATAACTTAAGCATTTCCAACGAAATACTGTAGAGAGGAAAGCCTAAATATCCAAAGTATGAGGGCAGAGAAGGTGTTGTGTACATGTGGAAGACACAAGCAATGATGGTGGGTGCTAGTGGAAGACACAAGCGATAATGGTGGATGCTAGTGGTGGAGCACTTGAAGTGAAAAAAGAGATGAAAGGAAGGCATAAGGGAGAGGGAGTGATGAAAAAAAAAGTAAACTAAGGAGATCAACAATTGCCGAATCACCAAAAAATAAATGAAAGTGATGAGCTTGCCCGAACTCAATTTTGTCTGATAATTTGATGAACACGGCAATTCCAGGATCCACAGAAGGGAAGATGATGGAGGGGAAGTCAGCGAAGAGGATGAAGAAGCAAACACCACCATTGAGGATCATGAAGGCCTTGGTGAGGGAGGGGGGAGGATGGGCCTGAAGAAGGAATGAATGGAATGATTTCTTTTCAAAGAGGTGGAGAATACTGATGCGAGGAGAGAAGACGAATCCAAAGCAATTGCATGCTATCCCAACAAAGAAAATATAAGAATAGGCAAAATGCAATGTGAGAAGGCCAATCCAAAGCAATTATGTGCTACCTCGACAAGAAAACCATAAGAGTAGTCTCAATGAGGGGAGGGGGAATGTAAGGAGGGCGAGGGGTACAGGGAGGGAGAAGGGGGGTTTGGGCACAATGAGAGGGAGGGGGAGCACAAATGAGCACCAAATGAGAGAGAAGAGGGGGCATCATAGATTGAGGGGGCACAGCTAGGCAAGGGTAGGGAAGAGGTGAGAGGGGGTTTGCAAAAGTAGGGCACCAATGGGAAAAGGTTAAGGGAGGTGCAGTGTGGAGGCTGGGTCACTGGGGGCCAAGAGTGGGGGGAGCAGTGAGTGAAGTGGGGGTGAGTGTGTAGGGGGGCTACTAAGAAGGGGAGAGGGAAGGCATGAGTGAGAGGGGGGGTCACAGTAGTGGCCCGATTGAGGGGTGGTTAAGTTAAGGGGGTGCCGAGAGAGTTGATGGAGCTATTGAGAGGGGGGGTTGCATTGTGAGTGGGGGGGGGCACACAGAGGTAGGGCATCAGGAGGAGGGATGGAGGTGGGAGACACAAAGAGATAAATTTGTGGGAAGAGGGATGGATAGAATGACACTAGGGTGTCATGAGTAGGGGAGGGATTGTGGCTTGATTGAGGAGGGGGTGTGGCTTGGTTGAGAAGGGGGGTTGCAGTGTGGAGGGGGGTTTGAGAGGGGACTACAACATGGGGGGGCGGGGGGGGGCACATCATTAGGGTTGGAAGAGGGAAGGAGGGGTGGGGGTAGCAACAATGGGTGGGTTGATGGGGGTTGCAGAGCGGAGGGGTAGTCTAGACGAGGGGATGCATTGTAAGTGAATGGGGGGGGGGGGGCATGCAGGGGGGATGGAGTGGTGAGGGAGCACAATGGGCACGGGATGATGGGGGGAGTAGAGATAAAGGTGTGAGCAACGTGGGAAAGGGCAGGTGGCAGGCGGGGTAGGTGGCATGAGCAGGGGTCACATTGGGGGGGAGGAGCTAGAGGCCAAGAGGTAGAAGGAGCCATGAGTAGGGGGTGCAAGGTGTGGAAGGGGGCATAGGTTGACGGCGAGTAGGGGGCATAGGTGTGAGAGAAGGGGGTGCAAGGGAGAAGCTAGCACAAGGAGGGGTGTGCAAGGGTGCATGGGCAAGGGGTGCAAGGGGGCATTAGCAAGAGGCATTAGGGGGCATTTGGGGCGGGGGGGGAGGACAAGGGCAGCCTAAGCGAGGATATATGGGGGTGCAAGTAGGGGTATATGTGCATAAGAAGGGGGAGTGCAAGTAGGAGGTGTAGCTGCATAAGAAGTGGGCATAAGGGGGAAGGCCACACAAGTAGGGGTACATGGGGAGGGGCACAAGGAGGCACAAGAAAGGGGCAAAAGTGGGGCCGAGTAAGGCGTAACAGGGTGTAAGGGGGTTATGGGACAGAAGGGGGGTGAGCAAGGGGTGCATGGGGTTTTGGGCAGGGGATGTTAGGTAGAAGAGTGTACAGGGAGGGGGCATGTAGCCGAGGGAGATCACAACTAGAAGAGGAGCTAAGTGAAGGGGTGTCAGGAGTGGGCATGGGAGCAAGGGGCAAGGCAGTGTGAATTAAGTTTTGGGGGGGGACAGGGGGGGAGGAATGTGAAGAGAGTGGGAGAGAAGTAAGGAGTCTCACTTGCAGCTTTCTCGCATACACAATGGGGGAATACACACACAGGTGGAGGCTGAAAACAATTTTCCTCTTCTTAGTTATGAAAGCCAAAAGAACTCTCTCTTAGTACAAAAGGAATAAATGAACCCTATATGTGGATCTCAAACCAAACTCAGCTAACCTAGGTGGCATACTAACTGAGCCACTAACTAGAGTACATAAAGTTAGCTGTCATCCAGCTATTATTCATGGGCGGTGTACCAACCACATTTGCAGCTAACAAGTCGGTGACATAAATGCACAACGGTCATCCTGGCATATCACGAGTGGAGCTCGATATCTCAACAAGGAAAGGGGAAGGGGGGTGTTAAGCATATGGGTGATATAGGGAGGGGGTCCTGAGAATGTTGGACAAATTGATGTATTTGGGATAGAGTGCTCAAAGTAGTCTAGGGGTCATATGTGTGAGCATGTGAACATAGATGTGAGCATGTGAACAAAGGTGTGTGACTAGATATGTGTGTAATTGTGTGACTACAAGTGTCACTTTGGTGTGATTGAGTTGGTGTGATTTAGTAATTTTGTTGTCACTTCTCTATGTCATTTGAAAGGTTTCGAGGCTTTTTGTCACCTACAAATATAATGGGTGTCATCATTGTATATTTCTAGCATAGGACCTTAGTTTCATATTTCGGTAAGAGATGTATGCTCAAGTGTAACAAGTAGATGTTGCGTGTGCTTGCATGAAAGAATCAGTCCATCAGCATGGTTGGGGTAATGAAGGCTTTCACCTCCATTATGAGTTTAAGGTTTAGAAGGAGGTGCCATGGATCAGAAGGAGGTTCAAGGTTGGAAGGAGGATCCAAGGTTTAAAGCAGAGTTTATGGTGGAGAACCGCCTCACTCATAGATGTTAAATGATAAGGGTTGAGAAACTAATCTAGAAGTCCAAGGGTCCAGTGGAAGCATGGGAGTGGGAGAAAAGGAATTTACAATTCTACCCATTTATAGCCTATTGCTCACACTATTCAACCCTGCTAATAGTTCTATAGCTATGTATTGGATTTGACCTACTATTCATGCTCTCAACGTCTAGATGGTTGTGTTTCCCTTACTTGTCACAAGGCAATGTACAACATTGCTTGACGACTTTCACAATAGTGATGGTCTCCATTTTGAGTCCATCTCCTCTTCTTTCATTGTAGCCTCCCATAGCCACAAGTAGATTGAACCTGTAGTGCAACATTTGTTTCTATCACCCATGCTACATTGGCTTAATTCTAAAGTTTGACAAAGGAGTTCTTTTGTTAATTCAACAATCCTGTCTAACTGTTGCTTCTATTCCTGCTGGGTTCCTGCCCTGCAAGGTTGAGGTCATCAATTTGAGGAGGAAATGCTGAACAAATTGATGTATTTGGGAAACAGTTCTTAGAGTCTAGGGGTGATATGTCTGAGCATGTGAGCATAAGTGTGTGACTAGATATATGTGTATGTGTGTGACTACGTGTGTGTGAGTTTGAGGTGACTTAGTAAATCACAAAGAATCATGTGAACATTGGTGTGTAACTAGATATGTGTGTATGTATGTGTGAGTTTGGTGTGATTGAGTTGATGTGACTTGAGTAAATCATGGAGAGATTTATGAGTGGTGAGTTGATGAAGATCTCACCTATGAGGTCAAATACATTATATTCAATTGCCTATATACATGGTAGACCCCCCTCCCCTTTTTTTTGTACTCCCTTGGTCCCCTTTCTTTTTTGGCGGCCTAACCAGCCCTACAAAAAAATATATAAAATGCTCTAGGTTGAGCCATTTGCATGGCACAAATGGCCTTGCCTTCAGCCAAGGCCCCGTTGAAGTTGTGCAGCACACGATACCCATGTTGGATGATGCTAGGCTAGTACGTCAACATCCTTACCCTATGAATCCCAAGTACGTGCTCATAGTGGGGGAAGAAATCCAAAAACTTTAATGCAGGATTCTCATCTATGAGATCGAGCATACTGACTGTGTCACCCATCGTGATAGTCCTGAAAAAGAACAAAAAAATTCAAGTACGCATTTGGACCGGGAAAAAGTTAACACTGCCACCAACTGCAACCACTACCCCTTGCCATTCATAGAACATGTCCTGGAAAGGGTAGCCGAAAAGGAAGCCTAAGCTTCCTAGATGGATTCTCTGGATACAACCAAGTGTCCATCGCTCCGTATGATCAACACAAAATAGCCTTCGCAACCGACTGGGGTGTGTATGCAGCTAGAGTAATGATATTTGGGTTGACCAATGCACCTGCCACCTTCCAACAGATGAGGATCACTATCTTCAAGGAGTACTTGAGGGACTTCATGGAAGCCTTCTTGGATGACATATGCATGAGCTCGACGTGGGATGATCACTTGAAATACCTAAGACTTGTCCTGAAAAAATGCTGGTTGTAACGTATATCCCTGAGCCCCCCCCTTAAGTGCCAACTTTGGGTTAAGCATGGCATAATTCTCGGCCACATAGTGTCCTAGAATGGTATCTCCATGGACCATAACAAAATCAAACTCATCTTGGAACTACCACCCCCCACCAACGCTAAGGGAGTGCAATGATTTACTGGCCATATGAGTTACTATAGAAGGTTCATCTTGTTCTAAGCGAACATAGCTATACAAGCTGTTAGTATTCTCTGAGTGGACCAAGGAAAGCTAGGAATCCTTTGAAAGCCTCAAACTAGCCCTGGCCACTAAATTGGTGTTGAGAGCATCGGACTGGAATCTAGTATTCTACGTTCATATAGATGCCTCCAACTTTGCTATCGAGTGTGTGTTAGCCCAACCAGGGGATCGTAACCTAGACTACCCAGTGTACTTTGCGAGTCGGCATCAACTGAATGAGGCTGAGGTCAACTACACAACAACAGAGAGGAAGGGTCTGACCATGGTCTATGCAGTCAAGAAGTTCACGCATTACTTGTTGGCCAACAAGTTCATCTTCTTTGTGGACCACCAAGCACTGCTATACTAGGTCAACAAGCCATGCATGATGGTACACATCACCAGGTGGATGCTAATCCTCTTGGAGTTTGACTTCACAGTCGCTGTGCGTAAAGGGAAGACCCATGTCCTAGCCAACCATCTCTCGAGGATCCCAAAAGGTGAAGCCCCAACGGGAGTCAAAGATGACCTCCCTGATTCTTCCCTCTTCCTCATTGACATCATACCTGGGCCGTCGTGATCGGTCACTACCTGGCCAATGGCCTACCCAGCTCTCAAGAAAGACAGAGCATGCAAACTCATTAAGGACGCAGTGTTGTATCAGCTAATTGTTGCAAGCCAACTATACCACATGGGCAAGGACAGAATCATGCATAGATGCGTGTGCAAGCACGAATACATTGAGGTCCTCAAAGAAGCCCACTCTAGAATTATGAGAGGGCATTTTGCTGTAGATGTTACAGCACATAAGGTGCTCCAGGCTAGATGTTGGTGGCCGACTCTCTTTGGAGATGCAGTCGAATTTATCAAGTGGTGTGACCCCTACTAGCATGTGCAAATCCCATATAAGGTGGACATGATGCCCTCAACAAGAATATTAACCAATCAGCCCTTTGAGAAATGGGGTATAGATTTTATTGGGCCTATAAGCCCAGCGGCTAAAGAAACCGGGGCTAGATACATTATCTTGGCCACAAATTACTTCACTAAGTGGGTAGAAGGGAGAGCCACCGTGAAGGGAGATGCAAGATCCATCGCCAAATTCTTATATGAGCAACTGATCATGTGGTTTGGATGTCCTTTAGAGGTAGTCAGTGACCAAGGAACTCATTTCCTCAATGAAACTATAGGAGTCTTGACCAACGAATTATGATTATACATAGGAAGTCAATGCCATACTATCCTAGGGTGAATGGTCTAGCTAAGAGATCGAATAAAACTTGATGAAGATCATAACTTAAACAGTAGAGGCCATTCATATCGACTGGGAGCATAAGCTTATTGCAGCCCTATGGGCCTATAGAACATCCTACGAGGTGGCCACGAACTGCATCCCCTTTAGCCTAGCCTTTAGAGTGGAGGCGGTGATGCCAATGGAGTATGTAGTGCCTAGCCTCTGCCTTACTATCAAAGAAATGCTCAGGGGAAATGCCTTGGCAGAACACTTAATTGAGCTTGAAAAGCTAGATGAGACAAGGTTGTGTGTGGCCTACTGCCTCTAGGTGGAGAAGACCTGATGCAAAAAGTGGTTTGACCGCAACCTCAAGAACAAAGACCTTGTAGAGTGTGATGTTGCACTCCTTTATAGCATCTGCAATACCAAGCGTAAGCTCAAGTACAGAGGCATGGGTCCCTACCACGTGGTAGAGATCACTCCATAAGGGGCATGCCGAATAGCCACCCTGATGGAGTAGAAATGGAAGGCTACCTTAACGGGAGCAAATTGAAGAGATATTATGGACCATTCACCCTGACTACCATTCAAGCCATCCATAGAGAAAAAGAACTCAAGGTCGAGGTAGCTCGGATGAAACGCCAGGCCATCAAAGAAGCCAACAGACAGCGTAAGCAAATGGCATTGCTTAAGGCAACGCTTGAACACCCAGGACTGATGACGGATGAACTAATGGTAGAACTAGCTAGGTTGCATGTTCAATTGTAGAGTCTGGGCTTGCACATTCGAGCACTCGTGGATTCGAAAGCGAGCCACAACTTCATTTCTCGTGAGGTATGGGAATAGCTATATAGGTACCCCTAAACCTCACTGTCGCTACGGTATGTGCTATCAATGGCCAACTCTTAAGTACCTTTGGTTTTGTGAACTTGAGTCTAACGGTTGTTTGCCAGGCATTAAAAATACGCATTTATGTTCTCCCCACAGAAGCAACTAACAAACAGATCATATTGGGAAGGACATGGTGTTACGCCATGAACTGTTAAATAGCTTCCCTCATGAATGGTGGTAGAACCGCGATAATTTTGCTTTGTGAACCATGCCTTACTCCTTCTATTGCACCCTATTGGGGTCAGTATGATCGAGGGCTTGCTCTATGGTGCATGTGTGCATCTAGGGGAGTCACATGTGTGTTGTAAAGGCACATCAAGTGCTATGATGTGTCTAGTGTGTGACCTAAGTGATGATGTAAGACAAAGGCAATCCCACTAATGTAGGGATTGATTCCCACTGATGTAGGGGCTGATTGCCACTTATGTAGGGAAGGTATTACCTTCTCCCCCTTATTTAAGAGAGAGACCTCTCTCTCACAATCATAATAGAGATCTACCATCTTTCTTTCATTGTGCTCTCACACCTCTTGCAAGATGCATCTATTCTATCCTACGGGATCCTACAAGTGGTATTAGAGCTTTAGGTTCTAGATCTAGCCTAGCCTAGCATTAGATGCTATCTCTAGCATGAACTACTAATTTCTCATCTTCTCCATTTTCCTTCTTCTTCCCCAAATCTTTGAGAGCTCTGTTCTCTGCCTACAAATGACCATTGCCCAAACCCTTTGAGCTGCAAACTCCTCACGTATGGGCGAACTTCTAGCTGCAAGCAATCAGAGAAATTTTGACTGTATGCGCAATGCCAACACTCACACTCTCTTACAGAATTTCATGCAATGCCACATTTGTACTAACCTATCTGCAAATTCCTCTGAGCCCGTACTGGATGACACTGAGAGCAAGCTGCTGCTGAAATTTAAGCTCATTTAGATAAGAGATGGAGGAGAAAATGATGAAAAACCAATCTGTCTTCTCAAGCCTGGCTATGGCGACCTGGCGCAACATTGCAACCCTCCTTGTTGGTAGCTCTTCTTTGTATAAGGCCTTTATTCTTGCATAAAAATCCCCTTGAATAGAGCTATGAGCTTTGAGAATTGCATCCTCCAAGTTCTGGTCTCTGTTTTGGATAGTTTTGACAAGGTTGAGAGTTTGATGCTACATTAGATGCTACTTTAGCATTTCTGATGTTTTAAAGTGTTGAATAGCTTCAGTACAACTATGGCTATAGCTTTGCTTTAAGTTGCTACACCTGGATTTGCTTGGAATACTTTCATTTAGCCACCTCTATGAAGCATGCAAGTGGAAGCATCATTTCCATTATGTTTTGTAGTATGAAATTTGGTTACAAGTCTTTGCTACTCTAAATGCTTGTATTTTGAAGCTCTTCAACTCTTTCTAGCCTTGTAAGAGAGTAGACACTGCCCATTTTGGGTTAGACCCTCTCATGGCTACCATCTTGAATATGGATAAGTTCAATGGTAAAGGCTTTCACACATGGCAGATGAAGACTAAGTTTGCATTGATGAGGGAAAACCTCTGGGGGCTTGTCAAACCTACTTCAACTTCTTCTTCAACAGCCTCTAATGCTGGAGAATCCTCAGCTCCGACACGCTCGGCAAGAGATCCTACTAGAGAGGAGAATGCCTATGGCATCATTGCTCTTGGCTTAGGAGATGACTATATCCATCATATCTCTGATTTAGAATCTCCTTCTGAAGCTTGGCATTATTTTTGGTGCTAGCTATCACATCTCAAAATTGTCACTTAAAATTGCTTTCTTTGAATTGAAGATGGCTAGTGGCACTCCCTTGGCTGCCCATGTCAATTACATGCGGAGTCTCATGACTCAACTTGCTTCTATCAACTCTCCAATCACTACAGATGATGCAATGGTAGTATTGCTCAAAAGTATGCTTGAAGATTATGATCATGTTGTTACCACTCTGAAAAATCTTCCTAATCCTACTCTTAAAGGTCTTATTACTGCTCTTCAAGAAGAAGAAAGGCACATGGAACTCCGGAGAGGCAATGACATAGCCTACCAGAGAGGTAATGACACAGCCTATGCCATAAAAATTCATAAGTGCAAGTTTTCACCTCGCAAACATTGTGGGAAGACTAATCACCTCTCAAAAGATTGCTTCAAGATCAATCCATGCAAACATTGTGGCAAAAACAATCACCATGAAAAGTATTGTAAAGCCAAAAAGGAAGAAACTACAAAGTCAGAAACTGTGAATCTACTTTCATTTGATGAGTCTCCACATGATGAAGACTATGCTTTTTAGGCACTTTATCTTTTTTGTTTATCATCACTTGGTCAAATTTTGAGGTTCTCTGCTTAGAGTAGTACTCCCAAAAGAATATGTTATGTAAATCACCTCTGGTCACCATATGATGTAGGCCATGTGATATGTGTTTTGACTATCCCATTTCTGTGAACCTCACACCCTTGGCAACCCTTGCTAGCATGAGATCCTAGCCATAGATTAATCCTTGACCACCATGAGATGGCATGAGAAACTATGAGACTAGATGTATCCTTGACACTGCAAGAGGCAACCCCTTGAGGGGGGGTTTGTTGGGGTAGTATGATCAAGGGCTTGCTCTACGGTGCATGTGTGCATCTAGGGGAGTCACATGTGTGTTTGTGTGTGTTGTAAAGGCACATCAAGTGCTATGATGTGTCTAGTGTGTGACCTAAGTGATGATGTAAGACAAAGGCAATCCCACTACTGTAGGGATTGATTCCCACTGATGCAGGGGCTGATTGCCACTTATGTAGCGAAGGTATTACCTTCTCCCTCTTTCTATAAGAGAGAGACCTCTCTCTCACAATCATAATAGAGATCTACCATCTTTTTTTCATTGTGCTCTCACACCTCTTGCAAGATGCATCTATTCTATCCTATGGGATCCTCCACACCCTGGCCGGCGGCCCAAGGCAAGGAAGTTCTATGAGAGGGCGGACCTGAAGCTCCATCCACCTCCAACCCTCCAAACATCGCCCCTCCAAAGAAAGTCCCGACCCCGAAAGGAACAGAGGATCATGTGGCAGCAACTATGTGCGATTGCCCATTACTCCACCATTGTTGTCCCCCACTCAGGATAGCCGTGAATAGCAAGTACAAGAGGCTATTCTCTATGCTCAATGCTACTTCAACAGTAACCAACGACTAGAAAAGATCCAAGCAGAGCATGGCTCCCTAATCACTTCGGGGATCTGTCGAAGGCAACCCCACCTCAACTCCTAGGCCCTAATCCACCCCATCAACCACAAAAATATCCCCCCAATAGTTGGGTTGCCACCAAGCTTTGGGAGGACCGAGATAGTTACAACGGCAAGCAGGTCGTCTGGGTCCCGAAGTTCAAGTCCCAAACCACAAGGGTTCTGAAGGTAGCAACATAAGAACCTGTGTCGACCTTGGATGCAGTACCACAAGAACTTGTGTCGACCTTGGATGTAGTACCACAAGAACCTACCGTTGGACTGGCCACAACAACCAAGCCCCAGAGTCTCGAACATGCCGTAGTACCACAAATCGTACAACTCAACACGGGGATTGCCCAAGATAGCGAGGAAGCAACACAAGAACTGACCCCTATAATGAAGGGAGTTACACAAGAACCTTCCTCCAAATCCAAAAGCGAACCATCAAAGATTGTTCCGATCATACCATCACCAACCATGCTGCCCGACTCACGAGAGCAAGTGTCTGCACTAAGGGCGATCACACAAGAACCCAAATATCTCACAACAAAGGATCAACCCGCAAGGAATCATCACCACGCTAGTGTACCACTAGCATTCACAAGCCACTGGTCCCTCTAACTCACAGAGCACGTCCTCGGCCATGATCCGTATGCCCTCCGACTTCCTAGAAGCTGAAGATTTACAAGTGGAGGAAGAGGTATCTACACAACATGCCACCCAAGAGGTACCAACAACAGTAGGCATGCCCCCCTCAAGGACGTCAAGAAAGCACACCCCGGCCCCCACACAAGGGGAGTACAAAATTGTGCACTCACAAATGCTCTCACCGCTTGGAGAGGCATGGCTCCAACAACTCAATGCATGCGCCATCCACTCTCGCTACACATACAAGGGTCACGACTACACCCTTCACTACCACATAGCCAAAAATGGAAAAGCCAGCACGGGCCCTCCAATGGTTGACACAACAATTCAGGCACATAGACCACCGTTGGTCGGTCGTGCAAACATCTTGTTAAGGATACTGGTAGAGCCCCAGGTCATGAGTTGGGCCAATAACTTCTGTAATTAGATGCGGGAGGATCTCAAAACACATGGCGAGGTCATCGGCAACCCAATGTTGTACATGCCAATTATTTATCATATGCTATAGCAGTAACCGCCTATCGGCTATGGATTGGATGACAAGTTAGCCACGGGACCAATACTAGTAGCAGATCAGGAAGAAGCAGAGGTCAAACCAAAGCGAGCAAGAACAGAGCCTAGAGCCACTCCAGCCAGCCATCCCATGCAACCTAACCCAAGTCAGTTGCTTGCACAGTATGAGGATCGCCAGCTCTGCAGGCACTCCTACACCGTCAGTTATGTCTCGAGCACTTGTATCCTCAAGATAAGGGCAAAAGTGTACAACAGGAGCCCATCATGGTGGATGACCTCTCAGGTGATGAGACAATCACCATTGGCCTCCACCTAGGAGCACAAGCTATCTTGAAAACCCCCACTGCACCCCAGGTCTCAGCCTCAGCACCACGGACAGCCACGGATGATCCTTAGGAGACCACCTCCTTTGTCTCATTGTCTCCTCCTCTTCTCCATGGGCAAGCCTCACGGAGGCCATATGGGTTTTGGCCGAAAAAGGGAGTAGGGGCCATATGGGTCTTGGCAAGAAAAGGGAGTACGGATATGAAAGGGTTGATTCTCAAATCCTGTGAATGGATGACAATTATGTGCTATGTGGCAGCAGGTCAAGCCATTCCAAATTTGTATATTTCTAGAGGGAACTCCAAGGTAAGGAATTATTTAAGGGAATACAAAGGAAATAGTTGCATGGCAATTTAGCCCAACGCCTTGAATGACTAATTGACTTTTACATCTTTGGTTGAAGCATTTTCAAAATTTTGAGGGGAACTTGAGCCCTACTAATCGATGTTTTCTTGTGTTGTATGGGTGCAAGTCACACATCTCCCTTGACACAGTCATCCAAGCTGTAGAAATGGGTTTGGGCATGGTGACTCTACCCTCTCACACTAGCCATAAGCTCTAACCATTGGATGTGGATATGTAGAAGCCCTTCAAGGACACATTTTAATGCTCAAAGATAAGTGTGGGTGTGCAAGAACAAAGGCAAGGAGGTTTGCGGAACTGGCTAGCTGGCATTGTGTCAAGAAGTCTCTAGATGGTTTGTATAGAGAAGAACTAAAGGCTGGTCTTCAAACAATAAGCATTTTCCCATATGACCCCATAGACGACGTGAACAAGTCTTATGGGCCATTGGAACACATTTACGTAGTGGGTAATGACATTGACATTGCAATGAATGATGACAATGAGGCTGCTAGTAGCCATACTGCATCTCAACCAGCCCACACTACCAAAAATTCTGCAAATGCTAGAGGGAATGAGGATGAGGAGGAAGGTTAGGGTAGTGATGCAAATGTTCAATTGGACTCACAGATACCTTCAATGGTTCCTTTCTTAATTCTAGATTGTATTGAAGATGAGGGAGATGGAGAAGATGGCTTGGAATCTTTGGTGGAGGAAGGGCACAATTTTTCATGGACCTGTTTGATGATAGCTTGGAAGAAATGTCTGACCATAAGAGGGCAATGACCAATCCCTCCAAATGGGGGTGTAGCTGAAGAGTTCACAACATTTCTTCCCATGTGTTAACTCTGTGTCAACATGGACTCAAGTAGCACAGAATGTGTATGTGGAGTAGTGGCAAAGCTCTGCTTGTACATCATAAGGCTAGGAATAATCTCTCTTATGGATCCTGCATGTATGTTCTACATGCAAGTTCTGCATGAGTCCTACATGCATGTTCTATGTCGAAATCTACATGCAACTCCTACATGCATGTTCTACATGCAAGTTCTACATACAATTCCTACATGCAATTCTACATGTAATTCCTACTACATGCAATTCCTACATGTAACTCCTACATGCAACATGGTACTTCTACATGCAAGTTCTACATGTAGAGAGAGAAAGTGTTACAATTCCTACATGCAAAGAGAGAAGCTCTCCAACTTGTATGAATATCCAATTACGTAATGAAGCCACACTCTTTGGGGCATTGTGTTGAGTTGTATTTTGGAGTTCCATGCAATTATCTTCAAGTGTCCATTCTCCCTTGTACTCCACATCCAAAAGCATGCCCTAACCTTGCCTCCTACTCCCTTGTCCTCCAACCTTGCAACTCCTCCTCTCCTCCCTTCTTGTCTCTCTTTCTCACCCCCATGCTCTTACACCTTCTTTCTCTCCCACTCCTATGCTTCTCCTAAACCCTTATCCTCTTATATTAGTTTCTCAACCCTTGATCTCCATGATCTATGAGGAGACGAGCTCTCCGCCATGTACTCCACTCGGAACCTTGGGCCCTTCTTCTAATCTCTTTCTAAACCTTAAAACCCCCAATGGAGGCAAAAGACTTCATTACCCCAACCATGTTGATGGATGTTTCTTTCACACAAGGATGCACTATGTTTGGTTCCACCACTTGATCCTACGTCTCTCATCAGAATATGACCCAAGGCCCTACGAAACACTTATACTACAAACAATGATGTTGATATATATGTGCACACCTTGCTCATCCTACAGAAGCCATGGGATAGAGCCTACATTTGGTGCCACTGCCAGGGAGACTCATGTCTTAAGTAAAAAGAAGACATATGCAAGTATGTGTGAAAAAAAACCCACCACGAACTATCACGGACATATCCCTCAAAAAACAATTTCCAACTCTATCAAAAATAAGTATCCAAAGTAGAAAAGAAATTTTGCATTTCTTAAAAATCAGCCACTTAATGAACAAATTAGTCCATCTGATAGACACCAATGTGTAGAGCTCAAAATTCTAACCATTTCTCCTTTTTACAAAAAAGTGATCTGAGATAACCATGGAAAGTTATGGGCATGGGAAGGTTGTAGGGTTTTTAACTGTAACCCTAAACCCCTTCGAGCTCCATTCCTATGAAACCCTCCATCCCCTCATTCTTCTCCTTCCACATCTAGCCTCCATCCCCTTCCAAATTTTGAGCACTATGCAAGAGTCTCCTCCCTCTCCATCGGACATTGCTCTACTCCCATACTTATCATTGATATGTGAGATGGGTGAAGACCACACATCCAAGAGAAGAACCTCGCTTTGACTGGAACTCCCCACTCACTAGGTTGCGGGTAAGGTTGTTCTATTAGCATGTTTTGTCTATTGCTACTACCATTGTCAATTCTTTGAGATTATTCCATGAACACAACTATGCTCACACTAGTCTACAGGCAACCAACTATATGTTGGATTTCATAGGAGATGACGCGTTTGTGCGACTAGGTATTATTGATTAGCAAAGAAGCCCCCATTGGGTTGAAAGAAGGTATCTGCAAGACCTCGATTATGCCCCTCAATAGGAATTTCCATGGGTTGTAGCAAAATTGTATGCTAATTTAGATACATGTCCGAATCCCAAGGGCACTTGGGCACTTCGGCACTTGAGTCAGGTTTTCTTGCTATTGGTTGGCTGTTTAGAGAAATTGCCAACTTTCTCATAGATATTGCAGGAGCTCTTGGTGACAACTCGATGAAGGGAGACATTGCAATAAAATTCTTGGCTGATTGTAGGAACTCGCTATGTAGGACTAATCGAAAGGAGCAAGCTACCATGGAAGCAATTTTGACAAAACGACATAGTTTCAATGTAAACGAGGATGTGGTAATGCAACCCATTGAGGAAATGAAGGCACGCTGTTGAACATAGGATGCATCTTTTTTGAGCTTGTCCCATATGACTAATTTTTATTGCTAAATTTGTAGTGTTTTTGGATTGTACATATGGACTATTGAAGTCCCTATAACATGTACCTTCAATTCAATTGTAACAATTTGCAAGATTTTGTCTTTTGTATTTGCATCCTTCAACTTGCAAAAACATCTCACTTAGCAACATTCTGCAACAACAGCTTAAAATTTAAGCTACTCATCTTGTTTAATGTAATCAAAACATGCTCATTTCCACAATTAAAATAGCTAGATAAATTCTCACATCTTGTAATTTGAATGAGTATCTTACAATTTAATGTTTCAACACCATGTTGCTAATTCATTAGGAAAAAGGGAAACTAATTTTGGTGCCTTTTGGCCAAAATGAAGAATGCCTCTCCACCAATCACAAGAGGGCCAACGTAATGTTGAGAAAATACAAAATAGTTTCACATAATAAGAGAAGGAGACAAAACTTTACGGATGTACAACTGTATAAAGATGACAAGGAGTCATTTTCAAAAAAAATCACGGACTCAAATATGATTTCCCTTCTAAACAAGTTTTCTCGCTCGTACGAATCAAAGATTCAAATATGCTTTCTTGAGTTTAAGATTGGGCCTATTTTTCCCCCCCAGTTCTCGTGCTCACACTTTCCATCCATGGCAATAGGTGCCCCAAGGTGTCTTTGTTGCTTACATTCCTACTTTACATCCTAGTCCTCTTGCTTGCATTTTACCCATTTGAAAGTTTGGTTCTCTTTCAAAAATCATCCATGGCAACATGAAAACCAAGGCATCCAAATGCGAAGCGGTATGTAACTCAAAATGCAGAAGACCAAGACATAGTGGTGAGCATTGTTTCTCAGGGACCTACAACATGCATATCATCTATAGAGATTGACAATAGGGTGAATGTAGATGGTCACTGGCAAAAGATGGTTGTATCAAAAGGAAGTTGGGTGCTAATGCAGCCACCGAGGAGGAAAAAACAATGGTAGAATAATATATTTTTGCCCTCTCAGAAAGGTAGGGTCAAAGATTTCAAAACAACACAACAACACAAAGCACCCATAGACGCGCACACAGACGCATTTCCTTAATTGAAAAAAACTTACGGGTGCATCTATACGTGCGTCTATAGACCCATGTCTATATAGGAAACAGACACACCTATAGATGTGCTTTTAGATGCTCCATAAAAATTTTTACAAAACAAAAAGACGCGTACATAGACGTGCTTATAGACGTTCTACAGAATCTTTTTTTTTTAAAAACAAAATTTTGTGGTTGAATGGAATGCTATGTATGTTGTGTATGCTATGTGGTTTTACAAGAATCCCATTTCCACATTGTACAAGTCAATTCTTACAGCCAACTGCATTTTAATTGGCAGGATTTCAAGCACGTCTATAGCTGACGATTACAATTCCAAATAAAACATTACAACTCCAAAATGTTTAGTTCACAAGACATTCATTGATAGAACGTTGCACAAGGAAATTGAAAGCCAAAAAAATAAAAGGAGTGTAAGAGGAGTGTATATACAAGAGAGGCACGAAGCCAAGCCAATGGCTTCAAGTACAAAAAAGAGTAGCTGGCACTACTTCTACGACTAATCTAAGTTCTCCGCATCCTTGCTCCCTTCTTCGCCCCCTTCTTCCTCATCTTCTTCCTCCTGATCTTCCTCTTGATCAACCGTAGGGCCCTGTAAATCAGGGACAACATGTATCAATGTATGAAAATCCAAATCTTTATTTACAATATTGACATTATTTAATTACTTTTAAATACTTGGGGGGGCACTCCAGTAGCTCAAATATACTACTCCTCAGTAATCAACCTGTCATCATAGAAGTGCCTCCATGTATCTCCTCTGCGATGGTGGCAGTGGTAGGCTATCTCAATAGTAGGGTACCTGCCCATGATATCAAGCTGTAAGATGACACAATTTGCAAAGGGGTTAGTACAAAGAAACAACCTCTTAATAAACCACATAAACACAATATAATTTGAGATCGATACATATAAATTGGGCCTCCCATGATTCAACACAAGCACGTTTCCATATTGCTCCATTTGGATCCTTCATGCCTCCACATGCTGCAGACTAGGGTCCGCCTTCACTGCCTTCATTGCTTTCTTCCACTCACGCTTGCGAGCAGTGTGGGGCTGGCCCCTTGGTGGTTGACCTCCCTCTCCCCTGGCAATCTCGGCTAGTGCATGTCTCTTAAATGAAGATCTTTTATTGGCAAGTATTATAACAATCTTTGACTTTGCCCATTTACTTGTGAACTGAACATTGGGGGGATTGGGATACCTAGAGCGAACAACAGCAATGGTCTCATCAGCCAACCTTTTTGGCTGCTCTTTGTAGTGAATAAAGCAATCTGTGTAGTTGTTAGCACAATTACAGAGTGCATGAAGGCCATGATGTCCTTCCCCCGTGCATCCATCAAGATGCATCCTATCTGAGTGATGTTATAAAAGATTGTACCATCACCCTGTGGCACATCTACATCATGTGAATCATCCCTGCCCCCACCACTAACCCCCCCAAGCACTGTTCCATGCATCCCCCACCACTCTCCCTATTACTATGCCTGCTTCCCTATCATGTTGAGCTAGTACACTGGCCACTCGTAGTTGGAGAAGTGACTCTCAATTGCATGGGAGTATGCTGGGGCCACTCGTAGTTGGAGAAGTGACTCTCGATTGTCGAAAGTATGTCGATGGCTCTGCGAGGCAGAAGGGCCTCCTGACTATAGGGGGAGAAGGGGCTCAGCTCTGTCGCCTACTAGGCTATCTCAACTCCATTGGGGTAATCTCAGCTGGTGTGGGATTGGGGTGGTTTGGAGTCTATATTGCCAATTCCTGGGGGGTGTTTAGAGTACCCATCATGTATGTGTATAACTCCCCAAGAGTGGGAGGGTGCCCCAAAATGTTATATAACTCCCGAAAGATGGCATCCTGAAGATCAAGTGAGCTGAAGAGCTTCCTGTCCACATGATGAACTAAAGAAAAGAAAAGAAGAAGATTACCATCGAGCATGCCCTCTTTCTATCATGCAAAATAAAAAATAGAGTGACAGCCTGACATTGAGCAAGCATCTACAGACTTCTCCATTCTTTGAATTAGAGTGACAGAAGTCTATATTTGCTTGCTCAATGTTAGGCTATTGAAGCTTCACATGGGGAAAAAGAGAGAAGGAAAGAGAGGAAAAAAGAGAGGCAAAGAGCGGGGAAAAGAGAAGGAAAGAGAGGAGAAAAGAGAGGAAAAGATAGGAAAAGAGAGGTAAAAAGAGAGGAGAAAAAAGAGAGAAAAAGAGAGCATAAAAGAGATTTAAAGGAGAAAAGGAAGGAAAAGAGACGAAAAGAGAGAAAAAGAGAGAAAGTGAAGAGAAAAAGTGAGGATAAAAGAGAGAAAAAGAGATAAGGAAAGAGAGGAGAAAAGAGAGGAAAGTAGAGGAAAAGAGAGGAGAAAAAAGAGAGAAAAAGAGAGGAGATAAGAGAGAAAAAGAGAGGAGAAAAGAGAGGAAAAGAGACAAAAAGAGAGGATAAAAGAGAGAAAAAGTGAGGATAAAAGAGAGAGAAAGAGAGAAGGAAAGAGAGGAGAAAAGAGAGGAAAAGAGAGGAAAAGAGAGAGGAGAAAAAAGAGAGAAAAAGAGAGGAGATAAGAGAGAAAAAGAGAGGAGGAGAGAGACGAAAAGAGAGAAGGAAAGAGAGGATAAAAGAGAGAAGAAAAAAGAGAGAAAAAGTGAGGATAAAAGAGAGAAAAAGAGAGAAGGAAAGAGATGAGAAAAGAGAGGAAAATAGAGAAAAAGAGAGGAGAAAAAAGAGAGGAGATAAGAGAGAAAAAGAGAGGAGAAAAGAGAAGGAAAGAGAGGAGAAAAGAGAGGAAAAGAGATGAGGAAAAAGAGAGAAAAAGAGAGGAGATAAGAGAGGAAAAGAGATGAAAAGAGAGGAGAAAAGAGAGGAGAAAAGAGAGAGAAAAAGAGAGGAGATAAGAGAGAAAAAGAGAGGAAAAAAGAGAAGGAAAGAGAGGTGAAAATAGAGGAAAGGAGAGGGGAAAAGAGAGGGAAAAAGAGAGGAACAAAGAGAAGAAAATGTAAGAAAACAATACAACATTTGTGCTCAACAGATAACAGGATCTCGTATGCAAGAGAGAAAAGCAGATAGTGTGGAGAATAAAAAATTTGATTACTGTAAGACTGATACAATAGATGGCACTGCCTCCCAGTCGTGTGCTCCTATGTGAGAAGCTTTGATGGCGTGCTGGAAACAATAGAGGACGGAGGCTGGATGCTAAGGAATCAGGGTTGCTGTAGCCAGTGATGATTATGGGCTTCACAGGGTTGCATTTATATAGCCACCAGTCATAGTTGGTTAGACTCAATTAGGAGACCGACCCAGTCAACCCAAAACAGCCGACTGGAGGTCGGTCCTGAAATAGGCCATCGACCACACGTTAGAACCGTGGCGCAAAATAGAGCAACTAACCTACGGTGTCCATTCGGCCCAAAGCCATCCGGGATCATCTGGGGCTCCAAACAGGCCCCGCAACCCGAGAGTGGGCTGCCTTAGGAAATGCTCCATCTACCCTCAGTGCGATCAGTCATGGGATGCCTTCCCGCACTTGCATGTAGCCTAGTTGGCAGTGTGCCAACTCTATCTGAAGCCGTCCAGCCATCAGGCCACACACGGCCCCCATCTGGTGTCCAAACTAGGACCTATCGGATAACCGAGCTACTCAAATGCCTTCTCCTCATATGGGGGGCTTAGAAGTAGAGTTAGCTAGTTCCCACATAGCTACATGAGAGTGGAATATTGATATTGAACACCCCCCCTCAATGTCCACTCGCAAGTGAACTTACTTTTTCGGCCCCCAATGCCAAGTCGATGAAGATGCCTCTCCAGTAAGTCTCTTTCAAGAGCCTTCGTTAGCATTCTCTGTAGTCAACAGTACACCAAGTCGACCTCTCCATCCATGATGAGCTCATCTACAAAGTGATATTGAATCTCAATGTGTTTTGTGCGAGCATGGAGCACAGGGTTCTTTGCAATTGCCATGCAACTCTGATTGTCACATGATAACTGCGTAGGCTTGTTCTACACTGCACCCATGTCCCCTAAAATCCTCCTCAACCACACTACCTCATAAGAAGCAAAACATGCTGATTTGTACTCAGCCTCGGTAGAAGAAAGAGCATCTATGGGTTGCTTCTTGTTGACCCATGACACGGCTCTAGATCCAAGCGAGAAATCGTAACATGTCACTGATCTCCTACTATCCACGTCTCCTGCCCACCAATCTGAGTCACAAAATCTGGTCAAGGTGTTGCCCTTGGTATATGTGATGCCATAATCAAGTGTGCCTTTGATGTATTTCAGCACCCGCATCCCTGCCCTCCAATGGTTCTCTCGGGGCTTATTGGAAAACCTGCTTAGTACACCAGTCGCAAAGCTGATGTCTGGCCATGTGTTGCACAAGTAAATCAAACTGCCCACAAGCCTTCTCTACTTCACTTTGTCCACCAGTGGTGATGAATCCTCGTTTGAGAGCTTCACGTCACCCTCCACACGGGTGCCAACTATCTTGCACTCAGCCATGCCAAATGCCTTCAGTATCTCTCCAGCATACTTCAGTTGTGAGATGATCTATTTTGGCTCTTGCCAAAATTCAATCCCCAAACAGAAATGTATCAGTCCGAGGTCTGTCATTTCAAACTCTCTTCCTAGCAAATGCTTTGTCTACGAGATCTTCTCTTCATGGTTGCCTATTATGACAAGGTTGTCCACATAAAGGATCACGATCATACACCTACCTTCTTCTCTGTAGATATACAAATTTGCATCAGATGGGCTCCTCCTGAACTCGTTTTGTAGAAAGTAGGCATCAATCCAGTGGTACCACGCTCGTGGGGCCTATTTTAGTTCGTAAAGTGCCTTCTTCAGTTTACAAACTTTACCTTCTGGACCGGGGATCAACCAAGGATCACAAAACCTGGTGGTTGTTCCACGTATACCTCCTCCTTGAGATCTCCATTCAGAAAGGTGGATTTTACATCCATCTGAAACACGGGCCAACTTTCTTGTGCTGCTAAAGCCAAAACACTACGAATTGGGGGAGCAAAGGTATCCTGATAATCAAAACCATGTACTTGTGCCAATCCTTTTGCCACGAGCTGAGCCTTGTGCTTATCCAACGTGCCATCGGACTTGTACTTGGTCTTGTATACCCACTTGGTGCCGATTACCTTGCGTTTTGGTGGTCGATCCACAAGGTCCCAAGTGTTGTTCTTCATTATGGAGCCATACTCCCACTGCATGGCCTCCATCCACCAATGATCACCCTGTGCCTCTTCAAGACACTTGGGTTCTTCAGCACGGATCACCTCTGTCATCAAAGCGTAGTTGACCAAGTGTTCCTGCGCCCTTCTTTGCTCCTCTAATCTCTTGGACTGGCGGTGTTCGGATGGTTCTTCCTCAATGGCTAGAGGTTCTCTGCCATCCAAAAGCTGCGTTACCCACTTCGGGAATGGTCGTTGCCATTGTGGTTCTGCAAGCTCTTCTTCCTCTTCTTTATCTTGAATTCTCCCAAGCACCATTGGGGGAGTTCGGCTGCTGTTGGTGGTTGTACTGGATGGATATCTTGGTCTTGGTTGTCTGGGAAGGAAGCATCCTCCTCCAATTGATGCAGTTGTTCTGAGAAGACCACATCGTGACTTACTATTACCTTCTTGGTAACAGGATTATAGAGACAGTAACCCTTCGCCTCTTCAGTGTAGCCCAAGAAAATACACTTCCGACTCTTCAGTTCCCAGTTGGTTCTGTTAGCATCAGGGACATGCACAAAACAGTCACATCCAAAAACTTTGAAATGTGCAGGTGAAGGTTTCTTACCAAAAAAGGCTTAAAGTGGAGTCATCCCATTCACACCCTTCGTGTAGCTACGATTCAGAATGTAAACTGCCGTGTTACATGCTTCAGCCCAGAGATTCTTTGGCAAATCTTTCCCTTTCATCATATTCCTGCCCATTTTGCAGATGACGTGCATCTTGCGCTCTGCTACTCCATTTTGCCATGATGTATATGGCGGGGGTTTCTGCCTCTTGATCCCATGACTTTTGCAGTAACTTTCGAATTCACTTGATGTGAACTCACCACCTCTATCTGATCTGAACTTCTTCACCTTCCTCCCTGTTTCTTTGTCGACCATTACATGCCATTCTTTGAACTTCCTAAAAGCCTCATCTTTAGTCTTCAAGAAGTATATCCATATCCTTCTACTGTAGTCGTCGACGATCAGTGTCATGAAGTAGTAGGAACCACCCAAAGCTTCCATCTCCATCTTTTTGCAGAGGTCCATGTGAACGAGCTCTAGAGCAGCCTTTGCCCTGCTCGCCTCTTTAGGAAAGGGCTGCCGATGCTACTTGCCCATCATGCAAGCTTCACATACATCGGGCAAATTTGTAATTTCTGGTAGGTCTACAGGCAGATTGAGATAAGGAGAATCTCCTCAAAGCAATGCAGATAGTGGTACGTAGGTATCACAAAAAGGAAAAGAGAAGGTACATCAGCCCATGTTTGATGTGAATGCAGGTCACTCTTATGTGGATGGTGAATCCAGTGGCTCAGAACAGAGCATTGATGATGAGTTGGGTATTTCTTCTATTGTTACACCTGGAGTAAGGAAGACCAGGGATGTTTTGAGAGAACCTGGAAGTGAGCCTATTTTTCACAGGTCTACCAGAGCTAGGTATCCTGTGGATAGGCTGAAATATGATGGATTTACAACCATTCACTATGCCTATATGGTTAAAGTGATACAGGAACTAGAACCCACTTCTTTTGAGCAAGCCATGGGAAAAGAAAAATGGGAGAAAGCCATGGATGAGGAAATGGATGCCTTGGAAGCAAATGCTACATGGGAATGGGTGCTTTGCCTAAAGACAAGAATGCAATTGGCTGTAAGTGGGTTTATAAGGTGAAGCACAATGGAGATGGTTTTGTGAACAGAAACAAGGCAAGATTAGTTGTCAAAGGGTATGCACAGACATATGGCATTGATTATGAAGAAACATTCAGTCTGGTTGCAAGGATGGTAACCGTAAGAGTAGTCATTGCTATGGCTGCATCAAAGGGATGGTCTTTACATCAGATGGATGTAAAGAATGCCTTCTTGCATGGCGATTTGCAAGAAGAGGTCTTTATGGAGTAGCCACCAGGTTATGTTCATGCTGTTCATCCTAAGTTTGTTTACAGGTTGAAGAAAGCCTTGTATGGCTTGAAGCAAGCACCTAGAGCATGGTCTGACAAGATAGAATAGTATCTTGTCACTATTGGCTTTCAGATTTCCAAGGCAGATTTCTCACTTTATATTAGAAAAACAGAGAAAGGTATTATGTTGCTTGTCATCTATGTTGATGATTTGATCATTGTAGGTGATAGTGATGAAGATATCCTTCTTGTGAAAATGCTATTGAAGCAGAAGTTTGAGATGAAGGATTTGGGAGAGCTGTGTTATTTCTTGGGCATTGAGGTGATTAGATCACCAAGTGGGATACAGCTCTTGCAGAGGCAGTATGGACTGGACATGCTGTCCAAATATGGGATGACAAGCTGTAAGCCTATTTCAATTCCTTTGAAGCAGAATGTGAAGCTGAGCACAGATGCAGGTGAGCTTCTGGAAGACCCTACTATGTACAGGCGCATAGTAGGAAGTTTGATTTATATGACTATTACCAGGCCAGATTTGAGCTATGCTATTGGATTGGTAAGTTAGTTTATGCAGGCTCCAAGGAAACCGCATTTGGATGTGGCTAGATGCATACTCAGGTATGTGAAGTCCACATTGTAGTATGGACTATTTTATGAGGCTGGGGTTCAGATACAGTTGCATGGATACACTGATGCTAATTGGGCTGGTAGTATTTCAGATAGACGATCTACCAGTGGATATGTGTTCTCTTTTGGGAGTGCTGTAGTCACTTGGAGCAGCAAGAAACAGCCTATAGTTGCCTTGCCGAGCACAGAGGCTAAGTACAGGGGTGCATCAATGGCTGCATGTGAGGTAGATTGGTTGCATAAGCTACTTTATGATATGCATCAGTCTACAGATGGGCCAGTTGTCATTTATAGTGACAACATGAGCAGTATACACTTGGCAAATAACCCAGTCTATCATGCTAGAACAAAGCACATTGAGGTGCATTATCACTATGTGTGGGAGAAGGTTTTACTAGGTCTTATTGATCTAGTTTATGTGAGCACGGAGGATTAGGTAGTTGACTCGTAGTTGACATATCCAGGAAGGCATTGGGTGTAGAGAAGCTGCGCAAGTTCAGAGACCTGCTTGGTGTGCAGGAATTGGGATTGAGCTCGAGGGGGAGTGTTGAGATATTGAGCTCCACTCGTGATATGCCAGGGTGACCATTGTGCATTTATGTCACCGACTTGTTAGCTGCAGATGCGGTTGTTACACCGCCCATGAATAATAGCTGGATGATAGCTATCCTTATGTACTCCAGTTCATGGCTCAGTTAGTATGCCACCTTAGTTAGCTGAGTTTGTTTTGAGACCCACATATAGGGTTCTTCTATTTCTTTGTACTAGAGTTCTTTTGGCTTTCACAACTAAGAAGAGGAAAACTATTTTCACCCTCCGCCTTTGTGTGTATTCCCCCATTGTGTATGTGAGAAAGCCGCAAGTGAGACTCGTTCCTTCTCTCCCACTATCTTCACATTCCTCATCAATCAAAACATCATGGCTAGTGGGTTTTGACAATAGTCACCTCCAGATCAAGTTGGTGAGTGTAATCTAGAGGGATCTGTGAAGCTTGCACTATAAGGGAGACATGGCTTGCAAGCTAGGGATGGCAAGAACTATATTGGATCCCAAATTGTGATGTTGCACCACTTCAAGAGGTCCAAATCATGCAGCAAAATGGAAACCCCTTCTAGTAGATTGAATTGCACAAAAGGAGAAGCTTATCCCCCTCCATGTGCTACAGATTACACCGTTGTCCAATAGCCAGATAAAAGATTGTGATGAGCATGAATGTCAGTCCCATAGTGTCTTTGATAGAAAGAAAATTGGGATATGATGGGTTTAGGGAGTTCAAGTTCTTGTTTAACTTTGCACAAGAGGATTGTTGTACAAGGGAAGAATTCCGCCACCCAAAAACAGCTGGATGAGATGTGTCTACTTAAGCCATTTAGTGCATTGGCTATGCATGACATTGACTATGATCCCATGAACACACTCCTGGTTGACGACACTCCTTTGAAAGTAGCATTAAATCCACCTGATTCTTGCATAACTCATTTCGCCTATGATGGAGATCCTAATGATGATGAGCTATCAAATCAGTTGCGTCCATACTTATTAGATTGAGCAAATGCCAGAGAAAGTGTTCCTACCTTTACAATGAGATAATCTTATGAAGGCCATTTGATTGAGCGCATTGCAATTGCCCATGGTGAGCATGAGCATCCAGCCAAATTATTGGTTGAAATCTTCTTTGCAGATTATGCTGACATGGGGTGTGTTGATGCTATCGTTTCACTGTTAACTGAAGATCCAAAGCCCACGGACTGGTTTATCATCCAACAAAGAATAGCAAACCTTCCACATGAGATGTGCCAATAGATTCTTAGGCATAATCCTTATGTAAACCAATACCCACCATACACTAGGCCTTGAAGGTAAAATTGTAAAGGACTTGTACATTGATGAATACAGATGTTGTTACTTTCTAAATACAAACTTGTACTGGTTACTTTGTCATATAGACTTTGCTAGTTACTTTGTTGATAAAATTAATGGTGAGCTGACAAATGTACTGGTGTTCTTACATGGTATTGGTGCTATTAAATGGTACTCATGTTTGCTGATAAAAGTATTAGGTGAGCCATTGTTTTAACCAGTGCATAAATAGCCAATGTCGATGCAATAAAATATATGGTCCTTTTTTATATGTTATATTTTATGGTATTTTTTGCTCAACCATACAGTACCAATTTTGGTCCTGGATGAAATAATACTAACTATTAGTCAGGTCTAAGCTAAGGAATCATGTGTCATGTACGTTATGGTGCTCATATAGTTGGTTGTTTTTTACTGGCATTATAGATCCATCAATGTGTAATAGAGTTATGCACTCTTCTGCTCTAGAGCTACAAGATGGAATTGCAAAAAGGGCTGATAACATCTTTAGAGACCTTACAGATGCAGGGTATGGCTTAGAAGAAATAGCAACTTCAGATGTTTGAGACGACAGTCCCTCGGGATGGCTACTAACAAGGATGCTGAGGAAGAAGGGCCAAAAAATCATACATTCTAGGGTCATTCCTTCCTAGAACATAGTATATTTGGGTGTGTGGAGTGCAGCGCCACAGAGGTGCAGTATGTGTCCAAGCCTGACCAGGTTGTATATTGGGGTGTGTGGAGTGCAGTGCAAAGTTGTTGTATCCAAGCTATTTGGGCTCTGTAATGTCATATGATTGATTCTATATGTCTCACTATGATTTTATATGGCGCCTTCTGATTTTGTATGGCTGATTTTGAGTCATAAATGTTCAAATTGTGCCTCCACGACAATTGGATGATAGCATGACCATAGGAATTGCAATAATAAAAAAATCAAAATACCATGTTGCATATATTAGCAGTAATGTCCGCCCCAATGTAGTTATGAAGGCACTAGAATGGCTCATCAAAACATCCTTGTATAACTAGAAAAGTGTGACAATATCACACCTTTGGCTCCTACATTTCCAACTCAAAGAATAGGTGCAACAAAATAGTGATGACTACACATAACAACTACTTGTTGTAGATAATCAAACAGTAGTAGAGCAAGATGATTAAATTCATGATCCCTTTACATATACACCATTGTAGCTTGAAAGAATTATAACATCTCTGCACTACTTGTTGGCTTCTACATTTCCAACTCAAAGAACAAGTGCAACAAAACACTGATGACTACACATAACAACTAGTTGCAGACAATCAAACAGCTATAGAGTAAGATGATTAAATTCATGATCCCTTTATAGATACACCACTGTAGCTTGAAAGAATTATAACATCTCTGCACTACTTGTTGCAGTGTCAACACAAATAATAGTTTGTGATGATTCACTAGCTGAGGCCCCCGATATTCTTTGTGACATTCACAAGCAGGAAAGTAACTGGGGCACTAACAAATGCATTGAAAAAGCTAAGCCCATCCCAACATTGCACTATCGACAACAACATCCCAATCCAAGAGCTTGTGTGCAATGATCCTGTAACATGTGCACGTTATTACGATCACTATATTAGAGTATTTAAGGTAGCTCCTAAAATCTGATAGCTGGTTTTTTGGGTAGGTACAAGATTTTTACTTTGCAACAAAGTTCCAAAATCGTGGGAGTGAGCACAATGGTTTGCTACTATGGATCAAAAATGCCCCTACTTATAACAAGGAACTCTAGATGAGTTTGTTACAATACATATGCTACAATCTCACATTGCTCCCTGAATTATTACATGCAACACAATGTCATAGGCATAAGCATACATGTAGAAAAAAAGGGAGCACAATATCCAAATTCCATTTCCCATTGCCGTTGATGGACAAAACAACTATCTTGCATCCTCTAGAGAAAAAAATTCCTTGTGTTAATATCACCCTCACGAAAGTATAAAAAGAGTTGAACGATACAATCACAATTTCGTTGCAAAGCTTAGAGAAATTGTTAGTGAAATTGCAACTTACCAAAAAAGACATCTTATCTTTGCAGGACAACTTGAAGTGGCGAATGTTGTTCTTGAAAAGAAAGCCATTGGATGCTTGGACAAACCCATTTCCCAAATTACTAGCACTGTTATGGGCCGCATATAGTGATGCTCAGTTTATACTACATCCATATGCAACAACTGCGCATACTGCACATCATACTCACAAATGTAGACAACATAGTAATGAAGGCATTTCATGACATCGTAAAATTTAAAGCAAATGATGAGAGAAACGATGCTATTGATTGCATTAAAAAAATGGGGGCGACATTCTTAAACCTCTAACAAATGTCGGCGTAGCAAGTAGTATACACACTGCTCACATTACCATTACATCATGCTTCCTAAACAACACGATTATAAAGACAACACTATTATAGCAACGTGTTGCTATCTTGAAGCCTGATTAAATATCGTAAACACTCACACTCCCGGATGATTCAACTAATATAATGTGCACTTCAATTAGTAATCGATAAATGGAAAATCAATGAGATATCACTAATTGGTGAGAGTATGTTGAGCTTCATCACAAAAGACTGTGCACCATTAAACATGTTCATAATTTGCCATTCGATGGCTTGGGTGTCATGATAACATGCAACTTATACCAATTGCCTCCCATATGTGCCAAATGGGTGTTTGATGAAGAAAACCCTTTGAATAAAAGTTTTTGGAAAGAAAACCGAAGGTGTTACCAACTCAATGCCATTATGCGACAAGGCAATTTCTTCTTTAGTAATAGTCTAAACAAGTTCTGAATAAACATGCAACTATCGAAAGACATTACCACACGATCAACTTTGCATGCTTTTGCAAGGTGCCACTGACCTTGACATTGGCTTACTTGTTCTTTACAAAAAAAATAGTTCGTGCACACAACGAATACATATTCTAGCACACCAATGGTGATGTTTACATTTTCCCTGCCATGGACAAGAAAAGCAGCAATTGTCCTCATCCATTGTCTCTCTTAGATAATCCCAATAAAACTATTGTGTTCCATAAAGAAAAAAAACTAAAAGTGGGCATGGGCATCAAAAGAGAAAAATGTTGTAAGAATTCAAGATGAAGCAACATCGATAATATTAGAGTCCAATGGTATCAACTAGATACTTTATTGTATCGAATAAACAATCACCGAGGCTGTGTTGATAATGCAACACAACATCAATTGAGTGTTGGTTTTCAATACTAGGTGCAAGATTTGGGTCTGTAGTTGCTACAAGAATTACAACTGCATGAGGTTGTTCATCAAGGCAAACAAGAATGCCATGACAAATGTCAACAGTTGGAGAGCTTGCACATCACCTTCGGCTTCAACATCATATTGAGTTGTTGTTTTAACAATTGGCTCAAAGTGGTAAGGGTGTATAGAACTATAATCATACAAGATCCATAATGGGATCGATACGTTCTCATTGCCATACAATACATATCTTTCCAGTTGTAGATGACCACACTTGAATTGGTCTTAAAAGGAGCTTTGAAAGACATGAAATGGTAAATCTATCTCCCCAAAGACCACCATGTGATATTAGAACACTCATTCCTGTAAGTTATTCGTCATGTGTTTTAACTCCATGTTGTTCACATATGAGGTTTAAATCCAATTATGACATGTTGAGTAGTTTATCTCATGTTTATCATTGTTGTGCAAGTTTGAAACAACGTTTTGGATTGTTATAGTTCGTAGTCATTCAGAGGTCATCCCATTTTTCAAAAAGTACACAACTGCATCAAATAAATAATTGCTTGGTTTGTAACCATAATGCATGACACGACTTAAGTTCTATTTGTGCAAGATGTTATCAATTGATTTGTTTGGGTCAATTGTTGTTTTTTTGAATGCCAAGCTCGCCTATTTTTTCTTAAATGATAAAAATCTATTAATAGGGCTGCCTTTATAGTTTTAAATGAATCACTTTGATGTCCTTCTAGAAGCTGTGCATAGCTTAGTAAAGAGAACAAAAAATAACTAAAACAATGAAGTTTTTATAAATGACATCTCTTAAACCAGTAGTTTTATGCAAAGTGTTGATGGCAACTTTCCTTTGTTTTTGCTTTATTTGACTTTTTTTCCCTTTTACAGTCTCAGTAAACAATGGTCTTTTCACGGATAGGGATAAAGCGTGTTTCGCAAGCGTAAAGCCTGTTAGGCAAGAATAAAGCTTGTTTGGTTAGCATAAAGCCCTTTCAACAAGCAAACATTAATTTTCAGGTGAACCGGATTTTTGGCAAATGGATTAAAAAAAAAAGGCAAACCGGCTTTTCTGGCAAATAGCTTTTTGGATTGCAAATGTTTTAATATTTTCCAAGCAATGGCTTTAGTTGCATACTTATCCTCAGCTTTTGAATTCTACAAGGCACCTTCATCTTCAAGATCTGTTATTGGTATATAGGAAACTAGTACATGTCATCACTTAGGAGTATTTGAAAGTGCACTTAACCGTACGTATATAGTGATAGTTAAATCCCATGCATTATCTTTAAAAAAATCTTTCAAAAATGTCTTGAAGCAGATGGTACCAAAACGCTCTCTATAACGGAATATTTAATGAAAGAGGACGGGCACATTCGTCGACCTGCTTTTTGCAAATCCCATGTGCCATTTGAGAAAACCCTTACAACAATATCCCAAAGCAAATGGGATACAAAAAAGTAGACTACAACAAAAATATTCCACGGTTCTTTCTTTTTTCCTTATTGTCTTAAAAATACTCTTTAGAAAAAATGTATTTACAACTAGCAAAATCACATATTTAAAAAAGAGCCTATTTAACCTCATACACAAGCCAATCATGCAACTTGCCAATCTACATACTTACGGAGCTCGAATAGTGTAGAAAGCCTAAAAAAAGCTTCCAGAGACAAGAAGGAGCCTGAATGCGAGAAGCTACTTGCAAAGTCCTTGTCAAAATGAGCAACAAGGTCAAGAACAATAAGATCTTGAAGTAGCTTGGCATGAAGCAAGAGCCTTGAGAATCTTGTGTAGGATTGTTTTCTTTGTTGACGCCAACTATCTAGAACTTCTGTAGCCTAGTTTTGTGTAGACAGTGGGTGGAATTTTGCATGACTAAAAACTACTACTGATCGTTCTAATTACTATGACTTATGTCGCCTATCTATCTTGTAGACTTGGTATCTTTCTAGATACTATCGAGTGATCTCACTCCGTAGGCAAGTTGCGATTTTCCTATGGTGACTTCTGCATGGTGATAGCAAAAGGTCAACAGCACGTAAATTTTTTTGTGATCAATACACAGTTAATAGAATCATTCAAGAGAGTTTGACCATCATTGTAGAACATTGCTATGATGTTTACATAACATGGCCAGTGGGAGAGCTTGAGGACCACTAAGAAATCCTAGGTATCCAATGCATTCAAGGGATATTAAAAAAACCTTTCAACTAATATTTTTTTCCCAATAAAACAACCCCTCTTTACTTATGAACTAACGGATTTTTTTCTAAAGTTGGATTAACGCCCCCCTGTTATTGTAAACCTGTTAAAATTTTCCAAAAGTGGAATTAAAATACTCCTCCTTTTGAATGCATGTGTTACACTAAAATTTTGGGAGGTGAACCCCCCGAGTGGGAGAGAGAGTCATTGCTTCAATTCATGGGAGCCATTTGCCCATTTCTAGGCCTAGCTTTTTTGGGGGGGATTACAACAATTACAAATCCTTTCATTCAATCATTTTGATGGCAGCAACAGTAGATCCTAATTTATATTTCTTAGATGTTGACATTGGTCTATGTGGTAGTCTACATGATTCAAGAGCCTTTTCATTATCAAATCTAGGGAAAAGGTCAAGGGAAGGTTTAATTTATGGCCAAGAATATTTGCTTTTTGGTGACTCTACCTTTTATCATCCAAAGCCATATATGATGTGTCCATATAAAAGGTCGAGTGCAACACACTGAAACATAGAAAGCTTTCAACTACATATTGAGTGCCACAAGAATATGTGTCGAACATGCTTTTTCTATTTTAAAAGCAAGGTTTCATGTTCTGCCTAATATTATCCTCTCTTTGAATCTTCTATCCCTCTTTCTCTAGTCCACTCTTCTAGTCCACCAACCTGTTTCTTCCCAAATTTTTTTCCTTTTTGGGGTTGCCCCTCTTGCATCTACTCTCTTCCCCTTGTTTCTCTACTCCCTCTTGCTCTGGCCCCTCCTCCTCTACTCATTTTGGACACATCAGAACCTCTCTCTCTCTCTCTCTCTCTCTCTCTCTCTCTCTCTCTCTCTCTCTCTTAGCTAATCTTGTTCCTCTTTCCTACCCCCTGTCCCCCGTCTCTCTTCCTTCTCTCTCTCTCTGTGTGCTAATCTTGTTCCTCTTTCCTACCCCCTATCCCCCATCTCTCTTCCTCTACTTTCATTGAGCTACTCTCTCCCTTTGAGTTGCACCGCCTTGTGTAGGAGTTCCATTCTTGTTGTTATGGCCTTTGTAAGCCACTTTGTATAAACCCTATATATGACGTGCATTCCAGGTCAATTTGTAAAAAACCTTATCTGTAATTTTATTAAGAATAAAACAAACTCGTGTCAATGTTAGCTTGGGTGTAGCCAATCACGAAACTATTTTTGGGGCCATTTTGGGGCTGTGACATGATCACTTTTGGGTGAATATTTGAATTTTGCGTGGACCCATGCTCTTGCTAAAAATTTTCTAGACGTCATGAAGGCACACTGGCATAATAATGAGATGCAATCTATTTGTTTAGAATAATGCATAGCTCGACACATGGCATCTCTACACTGCTTCATGGAGAGTAGACTCTAGCCTACGTCGCCTAATCACTTATTATCATGTAACCTTTTGCTGCAGCTTTGCCACCTGTCACTAGGCACGCACCCATATAGATCATTAAAATTAAAGGTTGGCTTGAAGAGACCACCGCACTGGTTCTTGCTGTTATAATTAGATGCAATCTATCATTCTGAACACCACCGCAATGTAGTCTCTTGCCTTACCACCTATCATCATGCAACCTTTTGCTGCTTCTTTGCCTACAACCCATGCAAATCATAGGTTGGCTTAGAGAGACCACCGCACTGGTTTTTGGCATAATAGGAGACATAATCTATCATTCTAAGCATCACCTCAGCATAGACCACCTGTCATCGCCCAGAATTCAAGGTTGTCTTGGAGAGACCACCGCGCTGGTTCTTGGAGTTATAGCTCTGTTACCTATTTTTACGTATTACGGGAGGAGATCTACGAAAGACATCGCACTGGTTTTTGGAGTTATATATATGTGTACCAAGGAAAATGTATTCCGTTGTGCAACCAAGCAAAATGCAATTGATGATATGGACCTTGAGGGGTCCCCTTTAGGGGCAAGGGCCATATCTACGTGCATTGTACAATATCCAGGATGCCAGTGGACATAAATGGCATGTCGATATGGCCCTTGTCCCTAAAGGGGACCCCTCAAGGGCCATATCATCAATTGCATTTTTTGAAAGTTTAATTGTATTTTTCTAGATGTATCTCCATGCAACCACAACGGTGGGGTCATGGGAGTTATTTTAGTGCTATTTTGGTCATAAACCAAGGAAATTATAATCCTTTCTTGGTATTTTAGTCCTTGTTGCTGTAAATATAAATGATATCAAAAGTACAATTTATCGAGTGAAAATTGAGGAAAAGAGATTACAATGTACATTTACATCCAATAATAGGTTATATAAAAATTATCAACTTATACTGAGCAAAAATTGAACAAAGGATCTAACATTTATAAAAACTCGACAATTCCTGAGAGTCTTCAACAAAAGATTATAGGTAGCAGCCATAACCATTTTAATACAAATATCAAAGTTAATGAAAGTGCATACTGAGAGCCTCAAATTGAACAAAAGTAGATTACCTAAATGCCTTAGAGACCAAAACATTACATCCAGTGAGCCAAAAGATTGTTGAGCTCGCCCAAAAGATTGCATCCAACCATTGCTTAGAGCCTTATATGAGCAAGAGGGAATTTGTACAACTTAGTTTTCCGCCAATCTAGCTTGTTGCATTAAAAAATTTTAGGGAGCTAAAGGAGTATATGATGGAGAGGTCAAAGACCATGCACATTGCCAGGACTCAGATTACGACCCCCCCAACAAGTGGAGAGTACTTTGCTTTAAAAATATTGAGGTCTTTGTCGACATCTAGGAGGAACCCATACAGTATAGCCGCCGTAAAAAGGCCCTCTGTGATCATGTTATCTAAGGTGATGTTATTCAGATGTGTGGAGAGTCACCTGTGGGAATGAAGGGTCTCCACTAGTGTTAGCATTTCTACTCCATGTGAGTGCAATGCAATCCCCTTATATGAGAAGGCAGATATTATTGGGATCATAGAGCATCGAGGGGGGGACCAACTAGGCATGTCGAAGATGAGTGGGTGAGTAGAAGATGAGCAAGGGAGTAGATGCAGTGACGAGAGTTGGAGGAGGGAGCTATTGAGCAAAGCAGAGTAGGGGTGGAAAAGAGCTAGAGGAGAGGTGTGGATCAAAGTAGTAGAGCATGGGCAGATCAGAACAATGTATAAAATTCCAAATGCCATGGATGTTATATATATTATAAAGTTCAAGCCACTGCGGTGGCTGGAGCTCAGGCTTCCATCCATATTAATTGCGAGCCACTATAGTGGAATCGCCCAGATGGGTTGGCAATCAATTCTCATTACCATGTCTAATCATTCATTACCATGCACTCTAGTTCTCTACTGAGCATGTGAGCCCCGTGACTGGTAATTTTTATTGCACTTATAGTGATCGTGCATGCTAAAGTGCGGTGGTGGGTGAGCGATGGCACGGTGGAATTGTAGCCACGATAGACATGGTTGATGATAGCCACCACCATCGAACAATAATTCCCACAAAAGTAAATCATGAAGCCTAATCACCTCTAATTCCTCATTACCATAATTTACTGCACTCGTAGTAATCATGCATGCAAGCCTGGTGGTGGTAACTAGAAGCTGAGTAATTGCAGGCCACTACGGTGGCTGGTAATTAACTGACAGCCTGGTGGATCTTAGCCGTCACCACAAATGTGGCTGGGAATCTTAGATGCCACCACCTCTAATCATTCATTACCCTGCAATTCAGTACTACTGCCTTGAATTATTCAAAATTTGGGCCAACCACCATGGTGGCTCTTATTGAGATATCGAGCTCCACTCGTGATATGCCAAGGTGACCGTTGTGCATTTATGTCACCGACTTGTTAGCTGCAGGTGCGGTTGGTACACCACCCATGAATAATAGCTGGATGACAGCTATCTTTATGTACTCTAGTTAGTGACTCAGTTAGTATGCCACCTAGCTGAGTTTGGTTTGAGACCCACATATGGGGTTCACCTATTCCTTTTGTACTTAGAGAGAGTTCTTTTGGCTTTCACAACTAAGAAGAGGAAAATTGTTTTTAGCCTCCACCTTTGTGTGTATTCCCCCATTGTGTATGTGAGAAAGTTGCAAGTGAGACTCCTTACTTCTCTCCCACTCTCTTCACATGGTATTAGAGCTCAGTTCATGGTAAGGAGCTCAAGAAATCAAACCAAGTTCGCGGTGTCTTGGTAAGAGGATTAGTGTTGCTTTCCTTTTTCGAGTTTGGGAGCAAATCTCTGCAGGTAGCACAATAGAAAAGTGCAAGAGTGCACTGTCTCAGATTGGGACGCCCTTCGCAGTGTGGCAAGAGGGAAGTGTATGCTGCGGGGATGGCAAAGCCCTTGGTGACATTATTTTTTTGACTCGAGGCCATTTTGGGGCCCGTTTTGATGGCGGAAGTTTTCCACATGCACTCAGAAAAGCGCCTTGTTTTTGCTGTGCGACTACTGTTCTGTAGGTTGGTGAAAAGTTGCCATAGAAATTGCATCGTATGCCTGTGCGGAGAGATATTGGGAGTGATAGAATCATTCTTATTGCCTGTTGATGCAAAATCGTCACTAGGAAGTGATTGTGTGGTCAAATACCACTTTCGTTAGTTTTGCAGATTTGCCCTTGTGAGGGAGGTGTGTTTTTTGCAGAGTGACATAATATTTTTGCAGTGTTTTGTAATGGCATTTGATGCTCTTTCATAGATAGTCACTGAAAAGCTTGACAAGAACAACTTCCAAGCATGGAAGTTTAGAATGACGAATTTCCTTAAGGGAAAAGGCTATTGGGAGTTCATTATTGGAGCTAAACAAGAACTAGTTATTCCTAATGTTTCCAATCAATAGGAGTTGCAGGCATTTAAAGGATGGCATGAGAGAGCCATAAAAGTTATGTACTGGCTATTTATTAGTATTTCAGATTCTATGATTATGCATATTCAAGGATGCAAGCATGCTGAAGGAGGCATGGGATACCTTGACAAAAATGTATAGCACAAATACGCAAGCCAGGAAAATGTAGCTCAAGTAGGAGTTGCATAATGTGCAGAGAGAAAAAATAAGCATCAATGACTACCACATAAAGGTGAAGAAGATTGTGGTCAAAAGATTACCATCAATGAAAGCGTGATTGAAAAGGCTCTAGGAATTTCTAGAGGCAGTACGCAAGCACACTTTTTTGAAAAGCAGTGGAAGAGACAAGATATTCTAGACATATACCCCAACCCTCAGATTAGTAAAGATGGTGGAGTCAAGATTTCGAGCTTGCCAACAGACCTCCAAGATGTTAAATTACACGGCGTAGTGGAACAGAAACTGAACAAAGAATAGAGAGTACACAACAAATTGGAGATGAACAAAATTTTCATTCAATACTGATGTAGTATAGAAGATGGCTCCGTCCACCCATGCGCTCCCATAGTGGAGCTTAGATGGCAATCTAGACAGATACTAGGTGAAGAGCTACTAGCTAGAAGATCTAATCTGATCTGGTACAATGGACTAGGGAGGCTGCCTCTTTATAGCTATGAGGGTGGTAGTCAAATCAACGTAGTCGATGGAACCGACTAGTCAACCTAGTCGGTGAAGTCGACCAGTCAACTTAGTCGGTGAAACCGACTAGTCGTCCATGGAATATTCAAAGAATATTTCCTATACCATCACCTCGGGGACTCTCGCCCCCCGAACCCCTACCATGGGGGCTACTGGCCCCCCTGGGAGCCCCCAGTTGGGGGCTAGCTGGCCCCTACAGCCCCAGTAAGAATAAGGGGCTCCCACACAATCACGTTTCTACCATCAACGGTCTCATTGATAGACCTTGTCTGACATGCAAGTCAAGATCCATCCAATGTCTCGGGCTCACACATGGCTTCTCCTCATATGGGGGCCTTACAACTTGAGCACCTTGGACCACTGGTGGTTACCAGGAGGGTGGGGCATTGAGCATATCTAACATAAGATGTGCTGAAGAAGACCATTCACTTCTTTCCTGATACGAGAGGAACCTGCAAGTTCTGGTTGGTTCAAGTTTTAGTAGAGCAACTTAAAGGACGTGATGTATCTTTCTCAAGGGCGATCTCCAAGAGCATGTTAACCAACATGAAGAACTGCATGGATGGCAAATCCCAATTATCATCTCATTTTGCTGGAGTTGCAATGCATTTGATGGCATCTACACAAAGGGATTTTTGAGCAATACGAGAGGCATATGTCTTAGAAAGTGACTTTTCTACAAGAGAAAGCCACCAATGTAGCAAAGGCAATGCAACTTGAGAAAAGTCTCAGGGAAGGTGCAAAAGCCAAGGTAGAGGAGGCACAAGAGCAAGCTGAGGCCGCTACAAAATTGGTCGACATGGAAAGGCATAGAAGAGAAGAAGAAGAGAAGCGCATGAAGGAGCTCCAAGATAGGCTCGAAGAAGTGAGAAATGATGGGGACATGGTGGACAAGGAGCTAGAAAAGATGCAAAAGGACCATGAAGATCAGAGAGCTAAAAAGGAGGGTCTTTACAAATGGCTCTGCAACATGCAGAACACATTGAACATTGAAAAAGACCAGATGATGGAGGAGCTAAAAAGGGAGAATGCAGAAACCAGAAAGGTGATGCAGGAATTGTGAGAGAGCTTAGAGGCCAGGAAGGATGGGGCAGATTGCAACCGGGGTGGAGAAGACAATGAGGCAGCCCCCCAGGCTAGGAAGGATGCAGAGAGCAGCCATGGTGGAGCAAGTTTTAGCCACAGTGGAGCAAGTTCCAGCCACTACGGTAGAGAAATTTGCAGCAGCCACGGTGAGGGTTGTTTTTTTGAAACACTATTGGAAGTCCAAAGAGCAAGCTACAATACCCTACAAGAAGATCATGATAGATGTTTGCACAAGCTTGCCGTGGCTTTCGACCGTTATGAAAAGCAGTTCGTCGCCTTGCGGAATGATGTTTTTTAGGAATTTACGAAAGTTCAACAGATGCTGAGGGATTCAAATGAAGCTGTAGCACAGAGTGAGCAAAAAGTGGAGGAGATGAAGGAGAACATCCACAACCTTAGGATGAGGGAGGAAGGAATCAAGAAGGAACTTCGTCATGTACAGAGCAAGACTGTGGTATTGACAGCTGCAATAGTTAAATCAGATGCCTATCCTACTATGTAGCAAGGTCCGAAATGCATGGTCTGCCATACCCCCAATCATAGATGATTGATGTAGCTGATGGCCTGCATGCTACCTACCACCCTGTGCATGTTTTTTGCTTTGGAGTGTTTGTGCATACAAAATCGCTATGTAGAGAATGCCATTTGCCATTGCCAAGGTCATGGATAGATCAAATGTGCTTGCTTGCTATAGCTATCTATGATAAGAAAGTAGATGTTGCACCTCAATTTACCATTTAGTCAAAAGATCTTAAAGACAAGGAGCTCGAATTGAAAAAGGCCAAGATCGAATGTGACTACCAGGAAAAGGAGCCTGAAGGGAGGTACCAACCCCCTTCAAGAAAGGAGAAAGAAGGGTCGAGCCTACAACCAAGAAGCTCAAATCAAGGAAAGAGGAAGCGACATGAAGGGAAGGGCCGGGCCGAAATTTGAAGGAACTAGCCCCATTCTGGAAAGGAGCAAGGAGGGCCGAGCTTGCAATTAGGGAGCTGAACAAGGAGTCCTTGACATGTAATCTGAAGTAAAGGAGTCTTTGAGATTGTAATCTATGTAATCTGTGTGGTCAAATACCACTTTCGTCAGTTTTGCAGATTTGCCCTTGTCAGGTAGACATTTTTTTTGCAGTGACAGAATATTTTTGCAGTGTTCTGTAATGGCGTCTGATGCTCTTTCATAGATAGTCACTCAAAAGCTTGACAAGAACAACTTCCAAGCATGGAAGATTAGAATGACGAATTTCCTTAAGGGAAAAGGCTATTGGGAGTTCATTACTGGAGCTAAACAAGAACCAGTTATTCCTAATGTTCCCAATCAACAGGAGTGCAGGCATTTAAAGGATGGCATGAGAGAGCCAGAAAAGTTATGTACTGGTTGTCTATCAGTATTTCAGATTCTATGATTGTGCATATTCAAGACACACACATGCCGAAGGAGGCGGGGGATACTTTGACAAAAATCTATAGCACAAATATGCAAGCCAAGAAAATGCAGCTCAAACAGGAGTTGCATAATGTGCAGAGAGAAAATATGAGCATCAATGACTACCACATGAAGGTGAAGAAGATTGCAGATGCACTTGCTTCCATTGGGTTGCCAATGCAAGATGATGATTTAGTTTCTGTGACCTTGAATGGTCTAGGAAAGGATTATGCACAATTCTGGACATCCATTGCTGTCCGTGAAAATTTATTGATTTTGAGGAGTTGATTTCTCTTCTAATTTCTGAAGAGCAGAGAAATGGTGGTGCATCTTCTTCAAGAGAAACTTCAAAAGAAACTGTCTTCTACACAAATGCTGGAAGAGGTAGAGGCAGAGGTAGAGCAAGCCGATCTGGAGGCCATGGCAGAAATCAAAATATGCAACAAATTCAAGAAAACCAGTCTCATGGAGGAGGATGTGGTAATTTTAGAGGCAGGGGGAGCCAAAGAGGTCATGGTGGATGGCAGAGAGGCCAAAATGCAAACAACAATGTTGAATGCTACTACTATGGTAAAATGGGTCATATGGTTAAAGACTGCTATAAAAAGTAGAATGACATCATGACTGGAAAATTGCAGCAAGGCAATTATGCATCCTCTAATAGACAGGGTGATGACAGAAATGAGCATCTGTTTATGGTGCAGCACATGACCAATTCTATGACAAGTGCAGAAGAAAGCAATGATGTGTGGTATGTTGACTCAGGTGCATCAAACCACATGGCAAGTCATGCAGAATGGATGTAGGATGCAAGGAAAATGGAAAGACTAGGATTTGTGGAGACTAGTGATGATACCGCACATCCAATTGTGCAGATTGGTAAAATTCCTTTGTCTATGTAGGATGGGAAAAAGAAATACCTATCTAATGTATTTCATGTCCCGAATATCACCAAGAACCTGGTTTCTATTGGTCAAATGGTTGAGCAGGGCTTGCAGGTCAGATTTAATCCTCATTGATGCTTTGCTGATGATATAAAAAATAAACGTCGCTTGATAGCAAAAGGGAAGAAGAAGGGCAGGATGTTTACGTTGGATGTGGACATGCCTGAATTGAGTGTAGCAATGTTTGCACATGGGACCGGTGTATTTGCAGATATTGATATCTGGCATAAACGCATTGGTCATGTTAATGTACAACGACTTAAATTAATGCAGGCCAAAAATATTGTTGCAGGATTGCCTAAGTTCAAGGTTGCAGAAATGCATAAGGTATGTGAAGCCTATCAATTTGGAAAACAGGCAGGGAAACCATTTCCTAGAAATGTTCAAGAGAGTAAGAGGCCATTGGAATTAATCTACTCTAATGTATGGACTACGAAAGCTACATCTATTGGAGGCTATCATTATTTTGTCACTTTTATTGATGACTACAGCAGAAAAGTTTGAATGTATTTTATGAAAAAGAAAAGTGAAGTGTTTGGACAATTCGAAGCTTTAAAAGCTATGGTTGAAAAAGAAACGGGCCTGCAAATAAAATGCCTAAGGTCAGATGGAGGGGGAGAGTACCTCTCAAATGAGTTTGCAAGGTTCATGCAGGAGCATGGCATAAAGCAGCAATATTCATGTAGTCATACCCCACAGCAAAATGGACTTGCAGAAAGGAAAAACAGGCATATTGGAGAGGTATCTCGTGCCATGCTCAACGAAAAAGACCTACCATATTATTATTGGGCTAAAGTAGTTGCTACAACAATCTACATAATGAACAAGACTCCCACTGTAGCAATACATGGCATGATGCTAGAGGAGAGGTATACTGGTAGGAAACCAGGTATTTCTCATTTGAAAGTTTTTGGTTGCATTGCCTATGTTCATGTGACAGATGAGTTGAGATCCAAGTTGGATCCAAAAGCTGAGAAGTGCATCTTTCTTGGTAATTCTCTGCAGCAGAAAGGGTATAGATGCTATAACCCTTCTACTTGTAAGTTTACAGTGAGCAGAGATGTTGTTTTTGATGAGATGAGCAGCTGGTATAAACTAGTAAATGTGATTGATGATGTAGATGTACAAAATGGTAATGCTGCATAGAATTCACTACAACAATCACAAAATATTAGTGGACCTATAGTGTCCTCTAGCAGTGGTTCACATACTTCACGATCGATAGGCAAATTGAGATCAGGAGAATCTCCTCAAAGCAATGCAGATAGTGGTATGCACAGACATAAGGCATTGATTATGAAGAAACATTCAGTCCGGTTGCAAGGATGGCAACCGTAAGAGCATTCATTGCTATGGCTGCATCAAAGGGATGGCCTTTACATCAGATGGATGTAAAGAATGCCTTGTTACATGGTGATTTGCAAGAAGAGGTTTATATGGAGTAGCCACCAGGTTATGTTCATGATGTTCATGTTTGCAAGTTGAAGAAAGCCTTGTATGGCTTGAAGCAAGCACCCAGAGCATGGTCTGACAAGATAGGACATTATCTTGTCACTCTTGGCTTTCAGATTTCCAAGGCAGATTTCTCACTTTATGTGAGAAAAACAGAGAAAGCTATTATGCTACTTATCATTTATGTGGATGATTTGATCATCACAGGTGAGAGTGATGAAGATATCCTTCATGTGAAAATGCTATTGAAGTAGAAGTTTGAGATGAAGGATTTGGGAGAGCTGCGTTACTTCTTGGGCATTGAGGTGATTAGATCCACAAGTGGGATATGGCTTTTGCAGAGGTAGTATGGATTGGACATGCTGTCCAAATATGGGATGACAGGCTGTAAGCTTATTTTAGTTCCTTTGGAGCAGAATGTGAAGTTGAGTGCAGATGCAGGTGAGCTTCTGGAAGATCCTACTATGTACAGATGCATTGTAGGAAGTTTGATTTATATGACTATTACCAGGCCAGATTTGAGCTATGTTGTTGGGTTGGTAAGTTCGTTTATGTAGGCTCCGAGGAAATCGCATTTGGATGCGGCTAGATGCATACTAAGGTATGCGAAGTCCACACTGCAGTATGGACTATTTTATGAGACTGGGGTTCAGATACAGTTGCATGGATACACTGATGCTGATTAGGCTGGTAGTATTTCTGATATATGATCTACTAGTGGATATGTGTTCTCTTTTGGGAGTGCTACAGTTACTTGGAGTAGTAAGAAACAACCTACAATTGCCTTGTCGAGCATAGAGGCTGAGTACAGGGGTGTAGCAATGCTTGCATGTGAGGCAGCTTGGTTGCATAATCTACTTTATGATATGCATTAGTCTACATATGGGCCAGTTGTCATTTATTGTGACAACATGAGCAGTATTATACACTTGGCAAATAACCCAATCATGCTAGAACAAAGCACATTGAGGTGCATTATCACTATGTGCAGGAAAAGGTTCTAGTAGGCTTTATTGATCTAGTTTATGTGAGCACAGAGGATTAGGTAGCTGACATATTCACGAAGGCATTGGGTGCAGAGAAGCTACGCAAGTTCAGAGACCTGCGTGGTATGTAGGAATTGGGATTGATCTTGAGGGGGAGTGTTGAGATATCAAGCTCCACTCGTGATATGCTAGGGTGACCGTTGTGCATTTATGTCACCGACTTGTTAGCTGTAGATGCAGTTGGTATAGTGCCCATGAATAATAGCTGGATGACAGCTATCTTTATGTACTCTAGTTAGTGGCTCAGTTAGTATGCCACCTAGGTTAGCTGAGTTTGGTTTGAGACCCACATATAGGGTTCACCTATTCCTTTTGTACTAAGAGAGAGTACTTTTGGCTTTCACAACTAAGAAGAGAAAAACTGTTTTTAGCCTCCACCTTTGTGTGGATTCCCCCATTGTGTATGTGAGAAAGCTGCAAGTGAGACTCCTTACTTCTCTCCCACTCTCTTCACATGCTCATAGGGTTGTGTTATCAGTGTGAAACTGCATGTGAACGTAGGGCTGACGCCGATTACGAACTAGTTGGTAATTTTTGAGCATGTCTTTGATTGGTTGTTTTGGAGTTCTCTCCTCTATGGATAAACTAATCAATGCTAATCTAACCTATACGAATGGTCGAATTAAAGAAAATGCAAGAAATAATTTCTTTTTCATATTCATTTTAATAGGTTACCTACAAGACAAGAGTTATAAACCGATTCTGATTCTTTTCATATATAATTAAAGTATATTTAATTTAGCAAAACATTTTAAAATAAATTAAATATACTTTAAATATATATTTAATCTAAAATGAATTAAAAATTAAAGATTCAATAAAAATTACAAACTAATGAAATAGAGATTATGTAAACACAATATTATAAACTAAGGTAACATAATTAAAAATAAAATGATGAAATGATAGACATAAAAAAAATTCTTTGTTTTTTTTCTCTTTTATATATATAGCAAAACATTTTAAACTAAATTAAATATACATTTAATCTAAAATGAATTAAAAGAAGAGACAATAGACACACCAAATAGACTCCCAAATATTGTTTCATATTGATCACTAGTTACACACATATAGGTGAGACCTAGTTCAAGTTAGGAGCTATATATAGCTCTAACACCTCCACTAAAACAAAGGTCTCTAGCTACGGATGAAAGAACCCTTGGGAGAACAAGGAGAAACCTGAGCTCCTATATACAAGTGTATGTCAAGTTGATCATAGAGTTAAAGTGATGCATTTGTACAATTATTTACAAGTATGTAATGTAGATGTGCTCATTGAATATGGCATCACAACTGATTATCACCTTCTTAGAAGAGGGATCTAGTAGAATTTATAACCTTTAGAATTAGGAGAATATCCAATGAATATGACCTTCAAGCCAGGAAGATCTAGCTTTTTGGTGTCTCTTTTGGTACATGAATATAAGCAATGCAGCCAAAAGTTCAAAAATGTGATACAGAAGGAGTCTCCCCTATCCAAGCTATGATTGGTATCTTACCAGAAGGTGCAGTTGTAGGAAGATGATTTTGCACAAAGATGGTTGTCACAATTGCATCTTCCCAAAAGCTTTGAGATAATCGAGAATGAAGGAGCATACATCGCATAGCATCAAGAGAAATGTGATTCTTGCGCTCTACATGACCATTTTCTTGAGGAGAGTATGGAATAGTATATTCAAGATGAATGCCACACTCAATTCAATAATCATAAAAAAGATTAGAAATATATCCTCCATCGTTGTGCTATGAAGGCTCTTGATCCAAAAACCAGTATGAAGTTCAGTAGGTAGTTTTATATTGCTTGAATAGTGATAAGGCCTCTGACTTATGTTGCAAGAGAAATGCACTTGTATATCTTTACCAATCGTCAATGAAAGTGATAAAATACCTGTAGAAAGACTTAGATGGAGGAAAAGGTCCACATACCCCACACCGTCTCGTCTCCTCGATGTGCCCCTGAGCAATCACACTATCCTGATGACCCCGGGCCCTGACGCCGCCCACCTCGTCGTGGCCCCAGTCTCCCACGTCATTCCGGACCCATGCCATGCACCTCCGCCCCCGTGCACATGCGTCCCTCTTGGGCCCCATCGCACCCTCGACGGCAGTGGTGCCCCTGATCTTCAAGAGGTCATAACTTTTGCATACAAGGTCAGATCAAATGGTTGCGATGGGCACGACGTACTCTACGAGATACGAGCACGAGTCTTTTCGAGACTACTCATCCCAAACATCGATTTGGGATCAATTATGTCACTCTTGCATTCCCCCCCCTTGCGCGCATGTCGCATACCCCCCCATGGCCCCCCCACCCCCTGCGCTCATGTCTCATACCCCCCCTTTTGGATGCATGTCACGTACCCCCCCTCATGTGCACCCCCCCTCGTGCACGCATGTCACGTACCCCTCTCTCCCCATCACCCACCCCCTTGCGTGCATGTCGTGCCCCCCTTCCCCCCCTTGTGTGCATGTTGCACACCCCTCCCCCCCCTTTGCACCCATGTCGCCCCCCCGCGCTTGCCTGTAGGCCCCCCCCCACACACCCCCTTGCACGCACGTTGCGTACCCCCCCCACCCACCATGCCTCTCCCCCCCTTGCATGCATGTTGCGTTCCCGCCCCAACCCACCATGCCCCTCCCCCCTTGCATGCATGTCGCGTACCCCCCACCAATCCACCCCCCTTTGTGCGCATGTCGCGTACCCCCCAACCCAACATACCCCTCCCCCCTCCCTTGCGTGCATGTCGCGTATCCCCCCCTCCCCTACACCCACCATGCCCCCCCTTTGCACGCATGTCACGTGCCCCCCTTGTGCGCATATCACGTACCCCCCCTCCCACACCCCACACCCCACGCCCCCCCTCCCATACCCCATCCCCCCCTTCACGCGCATGTTGCCCCCCCCATTTGCATGCATGTCGCGTACCCAACCCCCCCACCCACCATGCCCCTCCCCCCCCTTTGCGCACATGTTTCGGACCCACACCCCCCTCCCCCCCTTGCGTGCATGTCGCATAATAACTACCTTAATTAACATCAATACACGAAGAGTTGCTAGCCAACATAAGATGGAAAAGCATAAGCACCAACAAAACAAGCATGCAATGCCTTCAACTAGCCTAAAGGTAGTAACTTCTGAATGCTACTTACGTTGGCAACACTTAATGTGTACAAGTCACCAAGGTCAAAGACTAATGCCCTCATTTGCACACTTTAACCAATGCTCCTTGAAGTAACCCCATGGACTTTGACTTACATCTTGGGATACTTCAACATACAACCCAAATTTCTTATGAGTCCGCCAATTAATGTCTCATTATATAAGGTGGAGCGACGTCTTAACACACCCATGACAATCCATGGGTCAACTCAAAAAAATAACACATATGGGACAAACTTCATATATTGGTTTAATCATACCCTACACTACACTAAACAAGATATATTTAAAAGCCATCCCCTTTCTCCTTCATGCATACAATGCTTTATAACAACTACTCGTTTCAGGCATGCCTAATGAATGTCATTCATTCTCTCATAAGAGATTAATACATAAGCATGTTTACCTTTTCCATGCTGTAGACATTTTAAAGACACTCTGTGCTTTAGTGGGCCCTTTACCCTACTTGCACATGTTCATTGTAAGCATGAATCAAGAGTTTCTTTGATTGAGTACACCCAACAATGCGAGCATCGTAAAGACCCTCATGAATCTATCATGATAACAATGGATGATGTAGATTTAGAGACATCTTGTGTTGATCACAAGCATCCTTCTCCAAATATGGACGTGGTGGTCATCCGTACAGAGGTGGTAATTCTTCTCATCTCAAATATCCTGAGAAACATTTTTCTTATTGTGATAAAGCAACCCCGCTTATCCAAGATAGTAGTAGTCTTGTAGCAATCAAGTGTCTTCTATATAGCTCCCATGTTTTATGTATTCAATCCTTCCATCTCTAGAAGCACATACTACACTTTTCCTTTGGCTAGGATGTTTTCCTTTGCACTATTTGATTTCACTCTCTTCAATTCTTGAAGGTTTAACTCGTATTCCATGACGTATCAATTCAAGCCAACTTTTCAAACTATGATGCCACAAGCATCCCTTTCTTCTCCTCTTTCTCCATAGCCTTAATCCATTGCCCTTGCGAACATTTAGGATGTTTTTTATAGTAGGTAGACTACCATGTTTAATCATTTGATTATGTTGGTAATGGACAAGACAATTGGATGTTGTCTCTATCTATCTCTTGCTTGCATGGAATGTACAAGAGAATTGTTATAACTGTATAAGATCTAGAAATTAATGAGAAACTAAAGTTATATTAATTAATATGCCATAAGTTGAAAATGATATAGGATTAACCATGAAAAATTGTATGATAGATATAGTGAATAAAAAATTGTTTAGAATCTCATACATCACTCCCTATAAAAATTTTCATTGAAAGTCTTTTCAAAATTTTAAAGTGTTCATTCTTCTAGAGAGAGGACTTTGAAAACTAGTTGAGGCACATAAGTATGTTACTATGTTCAAATGCAACAAGTGGAATTGTAACATTTTCCATATGACATTCATAGGATCAGGGACAAGAATAATTTGCACTTCTTAAGAGATATTTAAATGCAAGAAAATTGGGAAGTAAATTGGCCAAGAAGCCAAGAAATCATAAAACCTCTAGGAGGTATATGAAGTGATGTAGGACGACATGCTAAAATGACATTATGGCCATTGAAAATCCCAGACCAAGGCATCTATAACTTTAGATTATTCTTCATAAGATGTCCTTGATTTGCAGCACTCCCGCAGCACTGTTCTTTGGTCAAACAAAAGTTAAGTTGCATGAATCCATGTATGGAGCATGGACAATGTAAGAATGTTTCCCATTCACATGCACTAGTCCAACAACAATCATTAGAAGCTTCTTTTAAATCACAACACATAGAAGAGGTACACCAAGATGTTTTGAAGGCTATATGTTACGCTGACCATCCTTTGAACATGGTGCAAAGCCTCCATTAGAAAAGGCAACAGAAGAGAGGGTCTTAGATTTACTATCCCATCGTATAGTGCCATTCAAAATGACATGTTGGATAGCTACTATGAAAGATGAAACAAGAGATTCATCAAGTTGTGTATGATGACATTGATAAGATATGTTGCACTATTGTGTGACAGATGAAAGAACGTGTTCAAGAGACCTCTAATGAATATCATGGTCATTGCATTCAAAGGTGAGTCTTTTCATCAGTTTATTGACACAAGCGGCCATAGAAAGATAGGAGAGTGTAGTGCCAAACAAGTAGGAGGGGTGGGGGGGGCAAATGGGGGGACTGTCATGGGGCATGTCCAATAAATCTGGGTGCAGGTGATGTCAATTCCCAAGGAGGAGGCGAAGAGTCATACCAACTTGGTATTACCAAGATAGCAATCCCATGCTTTCTTCCTCCACTCCTCCTCAGTCCCCAGATGTGCCACCTCTTGTATCCACTTTTGCACCACCTTCTACATCCACTTCTATTCCACGTCCATCCACTTTAGCATCCTTTGTTGTTCCACCTCCTCCATTCACTTCTGTTCCACCTCCATTGGCTTCAGCATCCACTATTGTTCTACCTGGCATTAGATAATGTGTCTGATACTTCAAAAGAGTCTGCACAAATCGTTTTGATAGAAGTACTGTACCATCCAGACAGAAGGCGATGTGTGGCTGCTCCAAGTTTGAGGAAAGAGGAAGCGACGGTAATAGTTCTGCATCAACTATACAAGTAACATGACCTGTCTACGATGGGTTAGAGACCTGATCCAATGGTCTCAAGATGGAATCTTAAATTTTCTTTCATAAATTTCATAAATTTCAAGCTTCAAGACCCCATCTGCTATAGACATCATTCAATCACTTGGATCTATGCTCAGTTTACTCAACTATTCAGCTAGATGACCAACTATCAATTGTTGACGAAAGGGAAAACGATTCACACATAAAATCAACCATGTCCTCTCTCTCTCTCTATCTCTCTCTCTCTCTCTCTCTCTCTCTCTCTCCCCCTATCAGATAGCTACACTCTCTCTTAGTGCAAGTATAATATTTCTCTCTATATAACAAATTCTCTCTTATGACAACCCCTTAGACATGCATGGATGTGTGAATGTACACATAAAAATTGTGATTGACTTTGTTGCACAAAAATTGTGCCATGCGTTGTTCCTGAAACCACCATACTGAAGACAAAAAAGTACACTCATACTCTTCAAAAATCATTGTCACTCAGCTTTCTCATCAAAATGATTCAACTACTACACTAATCTTGTTGTTCATGCTTGTTGGAGAGGCAGGTGCTAAAGCTAAAGATGGTTAGGGCTATCTTGTTCCTCCTCTTCCTCCCTAAGAGAATCCTACAAGGAACCTATGTTTCAAGAGACTTAGAAAATATGGAGAAACAAAAGAAGGAAGGGTACTCATGTGCTTGCAATGTGCCCATGAGGGCTGGATGGTTCAATACTCCTCAAGGTTGTAGAGAAGAACGTTTGTCACAATGCTCTATCAGAGCTCTTACTTATATTACAAATGTGAGGTATAAGCAGAATTCCTCAAAGCCTTAGTAATAAAATCTCTCTGGGGGTTCACCTCCCAAAATTTTAGTGTACCACATGCATTCAAAAGGAGGGGTATCTTAATTCCACTTTTAGAAAAAATTTAATAATAGGAGGGGTTTTTGAAATCAACTTTAGAAAAAAATCCGCTCATTCATAAGTAAAGAGGGGTTGTTTTATTGGGAAATTTTTTTTGTTGAGGTTTTTTTTAAACACATTCTTGAACGCATGTGATGCCTAAGATTTCTTAGTAGTGCACCCCCCGAGGAAAATCCTTAAAGTTTGGTTGACTTTGTTGCCCACAAAAATTGTGCCATGTATTGCTCATGAGACCACCATACTCAAAAGCCAGGTTACTTAGCTTGCACGTTGTTTCGGACTCGCATATCTCCCATGATACACTTCTCCACATCTATTCATCATAGAATCTGATAATAAATCTATCCTCATAGCATTGTAGCTGCTGATTAATCTCTTGTTTGCTACTAGCATTAACATTTTGTTTCTCGCAACTCTGATAAAATATGGTAGCACACAAGTTAGAGACTACTCAATGTAGTTACCTTACTAAAGAATGCTCTCTGGGTGGTTACTGGTCATATGTGACCCTATCACGTGAGTTCAATAGAGGGATATTAACTTACATAAGGGACTATTTAAAACAATTCTTGAAAAATCTATTGATTTGTATAGAAAAAAGGTACATTTTATTAATGAAAATATTATAGATAAGGGATTTTAAAAATGGGCCTTGAACGCACGTGATATAGAGGGTTTATACATAGTGATCCCCCCCCGAGAGAATGCTCTCCCATATCCAACTCATTCCAGTTTGACCAAGCTAAGAAATTAGCAAAAGAGGCTCATTGTCATGGTGTTGCTAAACAACACCCCCCCTCCATCCTTCACATGTTTGGATGCAAACAATCCAGGGCCATACCCATTTGAGGTTATGTTGATGATTTGGGCTAGGTGAAATACTTCAAGAATGTTGCGTGACTCTGTCAAAGCTTCATAATTTTAGCATCACATGTAACTAGGATCTCAACAATGTGTGAGAATACAAATGAGTCTCATTCTTACCATGATAACTAAAGGGTTGTCAATCGTGGTACCATTTGCGTCACCCTTCCCACTTGGAATCATCTGCTGTATCATAAGGCATGTTCCCACTCATCTTCACTAGCTCATCCTCCATATCACTATTATATTCATGAATATCTATGTAAAGGCAAAATGTCATCATACTGCAATAGTATGGTTCGATGTAATAACCATGTTGCTCAATGTGAAAGGGGAGTATCATGACGTTACAATAGAATTGCATTCACCTCGTCTCACAGAGTCCCTATATGGACTGATGCAATTTCCATTTCTACCAAGTGACAATTTTTAATCCCTTTTAAAGAGATATTATGATAGACCAGTCGGCAATTCATTCCCTTGTAGCATATCAGACATAAGGCCCAAATTGACAAAACATGTGTGCCTCAGGATCTATGAAGCACTCTAAGGTGGATGGAACCTATGCGGAGACATGATAAAGAAAGTGCTCATGACATGTACCTCAAGTCAATTAGGTTCCAAGATAAATTAGCTTGGACTCATAAAGAGAATCTTGAGATTGTGCAAAGTGCTTGATTGATATTACTTCAAATGAACCTCCCTTTTATAGGTGAGGGTACTTACATCCATTTGCTTGCTCACATGTGGGATATCTCCTCCATGCCATGTGGTAGCTTGCCCTTTACTCATACCTTTGCTCTACATGTGCTCATGGCACCACAACTCTCAACACCTCCCCTTGGTGCCATAATCCTTTGGCTACTACAAGGTGGTCAGATGTGAGTTACATTCCATCACCTCCCCTTAGTGCATGCATTGCTACTTAAGGTGGTCAAGTGTGGTTTCTACATGTCAATACCTCCCCTGGGTGCTTTCATAGCTACTCTCAGGTGGTCAGGCTTGATTTACAAAATATAGGCAAGGTTGGCAAGGTTTTTGTTTCTCAATACATGTTGTTTCTATCATTCTGCTCATGGCTTGATGATGATTCCATGTAGTTGACTTGCTGGTTCTTCAATATGCAATCTTCTTCCTTGTGTCCTAGCTTCTTGCAATGGTGACACTTTGGTTTGTTCTTCAATCTGCAATCACTTTGATAGTGACCCATCCTTCCGCAATGGTAACACTTCGTTGATGTTTTATTGAATAGTGCTTGTTCTTCATTATAGCTGTTGCGTGTTGATGTCGATGTCGATGACGATGCCTTCAACTCTCTTTCTTTTTCGAGAAGAGAGGATACACATTCTTCAAACTTTGGATCTGGCAAATTCTTCAAAGTGGTTGTCAATGCACTATACTCTGCAGGCATGCTTTTAAGGAGAATTGCAAGTGCATCTTTCTCTCCTGCTTTTGCATTTATGCCCTCTAGTTGAGTCATAATGCTTTTGATTTTGTTGACAAATTGTGCCATGGATTCATTGAAGCCCATGTGCATACCATAGAATTCAATCTTAAGATGGATTTCTTGGTTTTTGGCTTTTGCACCAAACACTGTGCTCAACTCATCCCATGCATCCTTGGCATGATCCTTAGAGTCTATATGATGAATTATGTTTGGACCCAAGTGCAATCCAATGAGTGATAGTGCTGCTTCATCTTTTTCCTTCCAAGCATCATTTTGTGCAATGGGTATGTCTTCTTTTACAGTCTTCTAAAGCTTTTGGTGCATCAGGAAATATCTCATTTGTGTAGACCACGTGCATCAGGAGATTCCATACTATGCTTAGCAAGGTACTATGTGCTTAGGTGGCACTATGGTGGCCTATTACCCCAGTTTAGTTAACCCACAGTTACTTAAAATGTACCAAGGTTCAACTGTCCTGAACAGTTAACTTAACCGTAGTTAAAAAGTTACCACCTTATCTGCCACGTAGCATTTTGTGGTGAGACCTTGGAGAACATACATCATTGGAAAATTTTGATGTTGCAGAGGCGCGACGATGATGACGGAGATGCGTTGGCGACGGAGGGGGCACGAGAGGCTGTCGTGAAGGCAATGCAGATTGATCTGGATCTAAGAGCCCATTGGCTTACTACTGTTTGTGCGTGGCTCGACGGTTGTCGCTGCTCTTTGTTGGAGACGTTCGGTGTTGGCCCGAGAGTCGATGGGCTGCTTGGTCTCATTGGAGCATGGGCACTTGTTGATGTTGCTCGAGATCACTTGTTGAAGGTGTGCCGTGTGCAAGGCCTATCGTCCTCGTTGTCAGTGGACAAGATGTTGGAGCATTGGCTTTGTATCCAGAATTATCTGCTATTGATACGAAGAGGTAGATGGGCTGCCGTGAGCTTTAGAGCCCGTGAAACGTGGAGTTGCAAGCGGCCCCTTAGTCCATGCAAGCGGCTGACAAACTGAGGCTGCGAGTCGATTGCTATGATTTGCTGGAAGCTGAAGCTTGACGGTGAGCTTTGTAAGTGTCGCTGCTGGCCTACATGCATGGAGGCTCTGCAGATGGAGTCGTCTTCCTTGCTTGATGTAGCTATGGTGGTTCTTTCTTTTCACAAAGCCGATGGACTAGATCTCTCTCCAAAGCTCTCTTTCCCTTAACAATGGAAATTTCCTCGTCCGAGAAGAAGAAGAAGAAAGGGCACTTAATTCATGAATGGACGGAAATTCCTCTCTCAGCAAGAAACACTCAAGCTCACAATGAACTCAACTCTCTAAATGAAGAACTCTCGAGATCTAAAACTAATCTTACATTCTAAAACTAATCTAGGAATGGGAGCAATCCTAGTGAACTACTAATGAGCTAAACTAGGAGAGCTAAACCTATGCTCTGATACCATGACAAAACATGTGTGCCTCAGGATCTATGAAGCACTCTAAGGTGGATGGAACCTATGTGGAGACATGATGAAAAAAGTGCTCATGACATGTACCTCAAGTCAATTAGGTTCCAAGATAGATTAGCTTAGACTCATAAAGAGAATCTTGAGATAGTGCAAAGTGCTTGATTGATATTACTTCAAATGAACCTCCCTTTTATAGGTGAGGGTACTTACATCCATTTGCTTGCTCACATGTGGGATATCTCCTCCATGCCATGTGGCAGCTTGTCCTTTACTCATACCTTTGCTCTACATGTGCTCATGGCACCACAACTCTCAACACAAATGTGGCATAGTCGTGGGATCGCTGTTGGCCAACCTATGTGGCACTTCATGCTCAAGATCTTGGGGAGAAAATGCCAAAGGGTTCCCTATCTCCACTAGCAAAGCTCACGATACTCTTGAGCTCGTAAAGGGAGCCGAATGCATACAACAGGATACAAGTCCTATTTTGGAAGACCTTGCGCAAATAGACATCCACTCCAAGTAAACGAGATCCATAGGCTCAAGCTTTCAACCTCACAAGATACGGCCCTTCACATCACCATCTCCAAGCTCCCATATATTGCTCTAGGCCATCTAGATCCTTCCCTTACTATGTATTTCCTTGACGTGGCCGCACTATATATTTAGAATATATTATATTATATTATAGTAATATATTATAATATATAATACAATATATTATTTATTGTATATTTAAATATATTGTATTCGATTATAATATATAAATTATATTGTATTCTCTCTCTCTCCTTTTCTCTCGATCTTCACTCTACTCTCTCTCTCTCTCTCTCCAATATATAATATAATATATTATATATTATTTAAGATATATTTTATATATTATATTAAAATATAATATATAAATTATTTTGTATTCTCTCTCTCTCTCTCTGCGTGTCGCACACTCATCGTTGCGTGTCGTGCAGTCATCGAGTTGCGGTTCTATGTAGTTGTTGGGACACGTGGCACAGTCATCGTGGAGTCATCTGCCCAAACATCATCCAATCATCGGGACACGTGGTCCAACGTTGCAGTCTTTAGTCTCTGGTGTCTGCCACGTGTTATCTACTCTCTGGTCTCTGACACGTGGCTCAATGACGCGGCACGTGGTCTTTGCCACGTGTCTCTATGGGGCGTAGTCATCCTTGCTCCAATTCCGAACCTCCGCTTCCGAACCTCTACGTGGACACTCTGACTTTGGAACCTCCTGTCTCTATGGGGTGTAGTCATCCTTGCTCCAATTCCGAACCTCCGCTTCCGAACCTCTACGTGGACACTCTGACTTTGGAACCTCCTCTTGCTCCACGCCCGAGCCTCCTCATCCAAACCTCCACGGCTCCAAAGTTCCTCCTCTTTCACCGAACCTCCCTCCTCCTCTCCCAACCTCAAAATCCTTGCCCTCCTTCCACGTGGCAGGTCTCGTTGCCCTCCTTTCCAAAACCTCTCCTTAAAGGAGTAGTAGGTAATAGGATTTGTCGAGACCTTATGGCACTGATCTTATTGCCGCAGGCCAACAGAGGATGATCGAACAAATTGTGGAGGGTTCCTTCCAATTGTTAGCTCTGAAGGTGTGAGCTGGTCAGATCCAAGGCGATGAAGCTTGGGAACCAGGACTCGGACGATGAAGAACACAAAAATTTCTCGGTGATTGAAAGAACCTTTTCCACACTGTTAGATGATCTAAAAGAGATTTTCCTGGATGTGGCCTTGTACACCCTCGAAGAATTCCATACTGTGGGCAGCGTATGCCAATGTTTGGGCTACACGATGTACCGTGGCATCAGGAAATTAGAATGTCACAAGACGAATCTCTTCACACTAGTCATGCAAGAACGTTACCTTTGCTGGACTATGGTGAATGCACTGCATGCCACGAATGTTTCTATGTTTGTTTGCTCTGTTTTTCCCCATGAAAATCTATTATCAAAAGAATCATCTTTCAGCTGGCTTTTTGGCCTAATGGGACGTGACTGACTTTGAACTTGTTCGTTTCCTGTAGCTGATTGATTTGAGTGTAAAGGGACTCATAGAGGTGCAGTGGAGCAACATTGATGAGCAGATTCGTATCCATGAGCTCCATCGAGAAATGGCAATTAGGCACGCTGGCGGCATAAGCAATCCCAGGTTTTTTTATGCCAGAGGTTTAGGTCACGTTCCAATAAAACTAGCTCATGTGGCTGAGCACATGGGGTTCGTGGAAGGGAAGTTTAGAATATTGGACATGGTCTCATCATTCAGCTGCTTAAAGCTACTAAGTCTGAGAGGCTGCCAGGAGTTGGAAGACGTCAATTTGCAGGGCTTGCATTGCTTCTTGAGCTTGGAGCTCAATATGTGTTCCATGGAAACCATGAACACGAGGGGGTTGAATAGGTTGTCGTGGCTTTGTGTTTCACTGTGCACAAGATTAAAGGAGTTCGACTTTCCAGATTCAATCAGTCTTATTTTTGTGAATGTGTCAAGCTGCAACGAGCTGAAGGAGCTGAAGTTGACAAGGGGCGAGAAGCTGAAAGTTCTATCTTTGACATACAGCAGCAGCTCAGTAAGTACGCTTGACCTGACTGGCTGTACAAATATGAAAGAGTCGACTCTGCGGGAGTGCCAGAAGCTGTGCTCTGTCGAGTGGAGGGAAGTGACTGGTGTGCACAGTTTGATCAAGCAGGGTTGCCCATTGCTACTGGACATAGAAGAAGGATCTCATGCCCTGAGCGAGCTTCTCCCAACGACCTTGCATGTGTCATCATAGAAAAATTGCAGAATGTTCCTGCAAGTGTGATGGAGTGGTCTGCATGTTGGAAGTTTTGCATTGATTGTGACAGGACATTTATCTTCTGCGTGCCACCTTGGAATTTGGAGCTTTCCCTCATACTTCCAGCGTTTGATGGTGATCTGCGACTCATCCTCCAACGAGATTCCCCATCTGACACAGATTGAGACGCGCGAGTTGACAGGATGTATCTTCCTTGGTAGAAGAGCCAGGGATCGGACGGTGGAAGAAATGTTCCACCCGACCGTGGCCCTTGACGTGTGGAAGAAGAAGGTGGAGCAGAAAAGGAAGCTAAAGAAATGGTGGAGCTATGGGTGGAGGAGCAGCAGTAGAGGAGGTAGCCACAGGCATGGTGGGGGAATTCGAACCTCTGAGGGAAATGCCTGAGAGAGGCATTTGCCGAGTGTCGAGGCACCGAGGGAGGCCTCTGATTGGTCGATGTGGGTGTTGTGACTGATACATGTTGGTTGTGACTGACACATGTGCGTGTTGGGACCGACACACGTCGGTTTTGTTTGGCAGCGTGCAGGTTTTGAATTTGGTGGTTTGGCGGCCGGTTTGGTTTGGTGGCGTGTGGTTTTGAGGTAGTGTGTGCCACAAGGCGGTTGTTTTGTGGGATTGTGTGCCGCGTGTCTGTTGTTTCATTGGTTTTGTGCCATGTATTTATTATTGACCAATTGGGGGTGAGTGGTGGTTGGGGGCTTCTCATTGCATGGAGTGTTGCATGTAGTCTTCTCATTATGCAGTCTGTGAGGTGGGGTGTGGGCATATCGTTTTGCATGACAAAGGTTCTGAGAGTGAGGCTGGTTTGCACAATGGAGGTTCTGAGAGTGAGTTTCAATGCACGACATAGGTTTTGAGAGTGATGTTGTTATCTATTGTGCAGACATATCGGTGCGAGATGTAGCTGAAAGAGAGCTTGGGGGAGTGTTGGTTTTGAGGGAGATTTCAGGGGAGCTTGAGTGTGGTTCTGCAGGAGCTTGTTGGCAGATTTCAAGTTCGGTTATGGAAGATGCTCCTTTGTTTTCGTTGGGTTCGAGTCAAGGGGATGGTGAAGTGACGGAGATTCTGCTGGATCCAGTGCTCATATGGTGGACTGTCTTGACGAGGAGGCTGTAGCGTGTTGTTTTGTGCCTTGTAGAGTTGCTGTTTTTAAGGATTTTTGAGATCGAGGGGGTTAGCATGCATTGTTTTCGTATTTTGTGTTTGGTTTTTGTGATGTGTGTGATGTTGATTGTCTGTATGTATGTTTTGTAGATATCGTGAATGTAGCAACTGGTGCTGAGCGTTGTAGTCCTGGATTTTTACATCTCGATGAGTGCTTGGAAAGAGAAGTCGAGGAGGGTGGTCATAATTGTAGTTCCGACAAGGATAATTGGGCATGTGTTCAGTTTGATGCTTGGTGGTCCATGGAAGGTCTTGATGTGTCAGCTCCTATCGAGGAGCTGGATCTCAGGGTCTTTGCCGATATGTTGAGTATGTTTTTCCTTCAGGTTTGCAAGAAGAAAGGGTATGGTGGTCTGTATCCGCCAGTGATCCTGGTAGCGTTTTTCAAGTCTTTCAATTGGATTCTTCATAGGTTTCAGGATGGTTAAGTTGCTGCTACGGGTGTTCTAGAGGTTCCTTTTGACATTTACACAAATCCTTTGTTCGCTAAGGCTTGATCTTCATTGACAAGTGCGATGAACCGTTCTATTTGTGTAGATGGATTGCAACCGACAAAGAAGAGTGAGATTATGGGATTGAAAGATGAATTGTTGGTTCTAAGCGATGTTGACTTCATTGCTTTTCATCCCCGAGGTATTCAAAAACGCTTTGCGTTTTATTTGCTGCTTCGGTTTGCAGTGAGGGGCAGTTCTGAGCTTTATTGTGTTGAGCGTGGTCAGTTTCTGCGTGGGCGGGATGCTTTTGGAGAGTTTGTTCAGTAAGTAGTTTTATATTGTTTTTTTAAATGTTTGTGTGAGTATTGTGTGATTGGTTGTTTTGCTTATTTTTGTGTTTTGTGGTCTTTTGCAGATTTGAGGAGAGGCTGATGAAGAATGATGGAATGTCGCGCGTTATAAGGCTGAGCATCTTCATAGGCCATTTAAGAGCTATGATAAGGACTTTGTTTTCACCTATGATCAATTGATGTGCCATATGCCACCTATGGTAGATGGGGATACTAATCTGCTCTATGCTTTCTTGCAACCTATAGACAATCCTTGTACTATGGTGAGTTTTTTAAAATTGAGCATTGCTTTGTTTTTTGCATGTTTGTGTTTCTGTGGTCTGATGTTGTGTTGTGTTGTAGGTCTGGTGTAATAGGAACTGTGTCATGTATCAAGACTTTGAAGGGTTTGGTTTCTTCGATGGTGAATGCGGTGACTGGTGGTGAGAAGGGTAAATTCCTGAATAACAGTTTAAGGAGCACTGCGTTTAGTCATTTATCATTTGCCGGTATTCCAGCAGAGGTTGCTACAAAGTTTTCTGGGCATAGATGTGTGAGTTCATTTCAGAAGTATGAGGCAACTGATGATGTACATATGGTTACATAAGGCAAAGCAATTCTCAGAGGTGTGGAAGGAGGAGGAGATACTATTCCTCCTCCCCCTCCTTTATCCAAAGAAGGAGAGGTGATCGGGGGAGTGGTGGGATCCACAGAAATGGAAGGTGGAGGAGAATGAGATGGAGCAAAACTGGATGCAGGAGATGGAGCGCCTGGGGGTTGAGAAGGTGGTGGAGGAGATGAAACAAAAGTGGATGCAGAAAGAATACATGTTGCTTCGACATGTGTTCCTTTATAGCATAGTAGCTCTGCAGGCAGAAGGGAGAATTTCAAAGAAGAATCAATTTGCTTCCCGAATCCGGGGTAAATAATTATAAAGCCCTTACCTGCTCTTCGTAGTTACATGGATACGTAAGTAATCTTCATCAAATTGCCTCTCTCAGCTCTCTTAAGAGCTTCCGCTGAAGATTCACAAATCTCTCATCCCCTAGTTTGATATGGCACATTTTGCCAAAGAACTCACCAAACAAGAGATCTCACAAGAGTCTGCACAGTGTCGACTTGCCGGTTCCCCCAATTTCATCAAGGCCCGAGGTTGGCCAGAATTCAATCTCAACCGTGTGATCAAAGCTAATTCCTACACAGAATACTACCTCAAATATCCTACTGTAAAAATTGGCAGAAAAAATAACTAATCACCAAACGACACGCATACAATTCCATAAATTAACTAACTGATCGAACAAACTTTCACCGGACACGTAATCAAATACGAATAAAATTAACCAATCAAAAACTAACACATTCAAATCTAACAACCAATTGAAAAAAAAAATAAAATTATACTTGGATTATTAGTTTGTTATCTCCAACAATCGGCAACAATTATAGTCAAGACAAAAAATGATGGATACAACAAAATTAACCCTAACCAACATAAACTATCATCGCCTACATCTTCTCAAAATTGCGAACATCAGGAGAACGATCGTAGAAATGAAAAACATAGTCCTTGAAAGAGCCAGTAACACTCTAGCTGGAAGAACGTGCACTGCCACCAAACCGATTCATGTAGGACAACACTGAACTAACTCTTGCAAAAATTCATCATCTTTCTTCAAAGATTCACCAAAATTAGACTCCTCCTTGAAGTCCTTCACACCACCTCCAATAGGAATAGATCCACCAGAACCTCCATCAAATGAAACTGCAACAGCACCACCAACACCCCCTACAGCACCATAAATGCCATCGTCTCCTACAGCAACACGACCCGAACTGCCAGATGAAATAGGACTCGAATTGCCAGATGAAATAGGACGAGAGAACTCACAACCACCAGTAGAAAAAACTGAACCACCACAAACCAAACCTCCTTTAGACGCAACAAAAGCTCTACTAGACCAAAGAGAACCGATCAATAAACTAACCGAGCTGAGTGAGCCAAGAGAATCAACCTTGCAAAGAACCAAAGCAAACCCATAACCATCTCTAGCACTAGTAATAGATCCAATAGAACAAGACCTTGAACCAATCATACGAAGAGAACCAATAGAATCAACCCTACAAAGAATCGAAGAAACTCCAGAAATAGCTTCAGCACTAGTAACAGAAACAATTGCAGATAAAGCAGGAGATTGGATTCCCGCAACACCTTCCGTAGTAGAAATAGCTCCACCACCACCAAAAATTTTGGCAGTAGCAACAATTTCAACTCTAACAACAACAATACACTTCCCAAAACTAGAACCAACTTGAATAACATCCAGATATTCATTCCCAGAACAAGCGTCAACACTTGGATAAACTATAGCCAAAGGATGAGTTGCATCCAACTACCCCACACCAGAAACCACAGTAGAAATCAAAGCTGAAGAAGAACTAGAAGAAAAATGAACCTGATCATCCACCACCCCATAGCCCCAGAATAATTCGACATACAATCACTCAAAGCAAACTCATAAGTCCTCTGCTTTCCAAACTCATCATAAGGACGCTCAATCAAAATCTCACATGTAACCATCTCTATATCATCAGTTGCCTCATACTCTCGAGGGGTGTACTATTAAGAAACCCTAGGTATCACATGCGTTCTAGGGGGATTTTTTTTAAAAGTTGAACGAAAAAACCCCTCCTGTTATTGTAAATTTGTTAGATTTTTTTCAAAAGTTTTTTTAAAATACCCCTCCTTTTGAATGCACGTGGTATACTAAAATTTTGTGAGGTGAACCTCCCGAGCTCATACTTTTGAAACGAAATCACACATCTATGCCATAAAACTTTGTAGCAACCTCCGCAGGAATACCAACAAATGATAAATTACTAAACGCAGTTCTCTTTGATTCTCAGGGTATGGCACATAAGATCCGTGTTGTGTACAAAAGAGGGCTCTTTCTCATTGTCTTCTTGCCCTTGCATCCTCGTATCTTGTCACCCATCTTTTCATCACGTCATTATTAAGCACGTAATAGAGGTTTAGATTATTAAGCAACTCCATGTCCATTACTTTTCTCTATCCTTTCCCTTGAGGCACAATAGAGATCATCCTTAGGTCTTCATCATCTCTCCATAGTCGTGGAAAAGAGCTATCCACATCAACAAGAAACTCAAAAATATATACAAGTGACTCTTGATGTATCAACCAACCCTCGACCATGCTACCTTTGGGCCTTGCATTTCGCCTCATGAAACCCTTCAAGGTCTTCATGAAGCACTCGAGAAAGAACAACCATCGTGCATGTATAGTGCCGCATATAGCAATCTCATCCAAATGCACTATGAGATGTAGTTGGCTTGTGAGAATAGAACGTGGAAAGGTCTCCTCCACTAAAAAAACCACCTCCACTTACATAAATCAAGCATCCTCAAGCGTGGTGGGATCTATTTCCTTTGAGCTTACATACCTAGAAAGAAAAGATTGCACCATATTAGCAATCTGAAAACCTTTCATCATGCATTGATACACTTCACATTTTGTATAGTATGAAGTACCTCCTAATAAGAATTTAGTTTGTCAAAATTTAAACTTCTTATGATTGTGAATTTTAAATTCTTATTAGTTTTAAGTTACACATGAGCGATGGTTGATTAGTTGCTTCTACACTCACAAATTTTGAAGGAAAAAGAGATTATGCCAAGTCATATTTACTTGGAGCACCTTGTGCCAATCATGATATTTCAAGCCATATAATTTCTCTACACCTCTTTTCTTGCTCTTTGTGAAGCCCTCCTTCAAACACCATGCATCTAGTGAGAGTACGAATTGTAGTGATAGCCCGCTTCACCGCCACCATATCTAGCTTTGATATCTTCCATGGTGCACAGGGTAAAAAGACACACCCATTTGGCCTCTCTTGTGGCCAAGGTTCATGCATCCTCCGCATAGATCCTCCCTTATGCTCAAGGAATCTCATGTCCCATTCAAATGTTCCCAAATGGTAGACGCTACATTCTTGAAGATATGCATGGGATCAAGCAGGTGATTGATCTTGAGGTGGGACCAATATGGTAGCCGATAAAAGATGGACTATCTAAACAAAATATGGTGTTAGCATGTAATATTTATTTCCATTTAATATAGCACACAATAGTTACAAACCCTTATCGACTCATGCCACGTGGAGCAGGAGTCTTAAAAAGGTCTCAAATTCTCATCCAATCTCCTACAATGAGTGACTATGGGGGGACTTCATTCCAAGGGGCAACATATCTAGGATGATCAGGTGGGAGAAATTGATGGTGATTCTCATAGATGACCTTATTCAATGCATCTATTCGTGAAGCACCTAGTGAAGGACCACAAATAGGACATGCATGGTAACCCGAGTAGTGAGACCTAAATAATAGACACAATTGCATAAGCAAGGTGGGTTTAGGGTGCCACATTGATTGCCTACTCATAATTAAAAGTTCAATTCTTACTTGAACACTCGCCATAGACTGGGAAGTCATGCATCGTCCACATCAAAACTGCCTTGCAGTTGGTCTCGTTGTGACGAGGGAGGCGTAATGCACCTCGATACCTCTCCAAAGTATCTCCAACTCATCCATCAAAGGCTCCAGATAAACATCTGGGTTTTTGATTTTATGTTTCCCTGGAATTAGAAGGGATAACATAACATGTCCTTTCTTAATCATCATAGAGGGTGGAATATTATAATTCACCAATATCACTATCCATACACTGTAAGAGGTGCTTTTGAGACCAAATGGGTTCACACTGTCCATACCCAATCCAAGTCTCAAGCTCCAAGGTTCTTCCTTGAAGCTTGGCCATGTGTCTTCAATATGCTTCGATGCTAGAGTGTCTGCGGGAGATCTCCACTTGCCATAAGTTCATCGATGGGAGGCATTGCATGACATGAGCTCTGCAATGGATTTGCACTTGAAAATATGTTAGATGTGAGGGATTATGGGAAAATGTCACAGAGCATTACGAGGCACATCCAAAGTTTTGATGCTTGCTCTATATCTTGCCTCGCCACAAGTAGGACACTCTCTTGCCTCCTTAATATGTGGACCATGAAACAGAATGCAATCATTAATGCATGCATGGATACACTTGTAATCCAGCCCTCCAAGAGAGGTCACATGTTGCCTCGCCATATCCCTTTAGATCAGTAATTTATTCTCCCTTGGAAGAATTTTAGACAATAGCCTGCCCATGAAGCCCATAAATGAGAAAAAGTATTCGAGTAATTGATCCATTAGCATAATTCACAATGTTTGCAAAATAGAAATTAAATCTTGCTTGAGTAATGCATTCAAACTTGCATTTCTCCATCCATAAATGGTCTACAAGTTTACTAACTCAAGGGAGGCACATAGAATAGAGACTGTGCACCCATCAAACATTGGTGTGGATGCTGCAGTAAAAAGACCGTCCTGCTCCATGCTATCATCCCTACTTAAGGATTGATGGGCAAATAAATCTCGCACCACATCATCGAACACATCCTCCTCCTTGGCCTCATGAGGTAATGGTGGAGGGCTACTATCATCATCACTCCATGCATCCATAATTGTCCCTTTTGAATATCCCACCTCATATCATTGATGCTTCATCTCCTCACAAACGAGCATAGGGAAACATATGCAGGTGTGGCACTGCATCCTCTATCAAATTAGAAAAGGATCATATATCAAGCACATGAACACCCAAAGGTATCTCAATCAACCTCAATGCTTTAAAATCTCCAATGGCATGCGTGCTACCACCCTGTGCACCTTTTTTTCTTTGGGGTGTTTGTACATACAAAATTGCTATGTAGAGAATGCCATTTGCTATTGCTCAGGTCATGGAGAGATCAAATATGCCTACTTGCTACAGCTATCTACGACGAGACAGTAGATGCTACAGCTCAATTTTCCATTTGGGCAAAAGATACAAAAGAGAAGTAGCTCAAATTGAAGAAGGCCAAGACTCTGAGCCTGACTGCTGCGAGGAAAAGTAGCCTGAAGGGAGGAACCACCCCCTTCAAGAAAGGAGCAAGAAGGGCCAAGCCTGCAACCAGGAAGCTCAAATCAAGGAAGCAGGAAGCGGAATTAAGGGAGGGGCCAAGCCCCTGTAGGAAGGAACCAGCTTCATTATTGAAAGGAGCAAGGAGGGCCGAGCCTGCAATTAGGGAGCTCAACAAGGAGTCCTTGAGATGTAACCTGAAGTAAAGGAGTCTTTGAGATGTAACCTATGTAATTTGTGTGTAATCTATTGAATTGTTAGTCTTCTCCAGAGTTATTTTGATTTGATAAGTAATGTGAGATGAAAGATTTCAATTAGGTCACTAATGTGAGACTAAAAGATTTCAATTATTCAACTAATGTGAGACGAAAGATAACTAATGTGAGAAGAAAGATTTTGATTAGACAAATAACATGAGACTGAAGAATGAGAAGGTCAGGTTCAATGAACTCAAAGGTTTTGATTACCAAACTAACATGACACTGAATATTGTGAATGTGGGGCTCAATAAACTCTCTCCCTATTTAAGTGCAGTGCAGACACAACTAAAAGCCCATTATGAAATCTAGCCCCAAAACTCTATACACTGATCTAAACTCTGTATACTGATCCACCTATAGCTGATCCACCTACAACGAATATATGGCATACCCAAATAACTTTGGAATGCTTTTGTTCTATCTAAAAATGATGCTGGATAGCATCCTCACAGAAACAGACCCAGAGAAGGAGGAAAATAACTGCAAGGAGGACACACTTTAGTGGTGGGTGTATTACTTGGAGTCAGCAGAGACGGTGGATATCAAAGGACTCAGCTACTTCAGAGGACAAATTGAAATGCTATTAACCTACACTCATGTAATGTAAGTCATTACCTTAAGTCATGGGTGTTTTGCTTTTGTAAATAGCATGGAAAGCGGTTGGTCATCATCCTCAATGGCCTCAACCCAGCACTTTCCCTCTGCTTGCCCCTTCTTTAATCCAAGAAATCTCAAAGGTGAGTCTCATGATGGGGAGGAGACCATCACAACAAAGAAACTAGTAGACTCTCCAAAACCAGACTTGTTACGTATATATAGCCCTAGATTATATACCACTATCTCACTTCCACTCATGGTGTACATGGAAAACATTTTATATGCTTTAATTAAAATACCACACCCACAAGCTAAAGATTTATGTAAGAAAATTGTTAGGTTTTAGCTTTGTACTTTTAGGCAAAGTACAAGTAGCTAGTTTCCAATCTTGAAGATTCTACAATCTCAACTAAAAAGACAAATCTTTACATCTAAATTTATGTGTATATAGGTATACATCTATATATGTCTATATAGATATGTACACATATCTATGTAGATATATGTAGATGTATATATATATATATATATAAAATAAGGATATATATGTCGATGCTACACCAAAAATGCCATGCCAAAAATAAATTTTGAATAGCAATTTTCCGAATTCACATAAGTTGCTTCATTAGATCTTTTCTATATTTTGAAACAAAAATGTCATGCCAGAAATGTAAATTGAATAGCCTTTTGAAATTTCACATTAATTTAAGGTCATTAAGGTGGTTCATTAAAATAAAGCTAAGGTAACACATTGATTAATACAAACTCTACCGGACTACTTTAAAATGCCAACTGCACGTCCTTATCTCATGGATATACTTTATAAAGGCTACCTTTCAATCTTTAACTCCACTAAGGATGATACCAAAAATGATTATCATAAATGACTCTCTAAGAGGACCTTGTCAATTATCATAATTGATCTAGCCAATTATCATAAATGGATCCACTAAGAGGATCTCATTGAGGGGGCAAGAAAATAGAGGGGTGTATTATTCTTTGGTAGGTGTATATTCAAGGGATCTCATTGAGGAGGCTAGAAAATAGAGGTGGCCTTTGTATTTCTATGGTAGGTGTATATTGAAGGGATCGCATTGAGGAGGCTAGAAAATAGAGGTTGCCTTTGTATTTCTATGGTATGTGTAATTAAAGAGATCTCATTGAGGAGGCTAGAAAATAGAGGTGGCCTTTGTATTTCTATGGTAGGTATATATTCAAGGGATCTCATTGAGGAGGCTAGAAAATAGAGGTGGCTTTGTAATTCTATGGTATGTGTATAGATAAAGGATCTCATTGAAGAGATAGAGAATAGAGGGATATTTTCCCATGGAACCAAATCTCTACAAAGTGTGCTACAAAGAAGGCTATACCTCTTCAACCTCTCCTTCCTACCGAAGCGGTATAGCTAGCCTATGTAGATTATAGCCCTATGGCTAATCCCTCTACCAAAGTGGTGCTACAAAGAAGGCTATTAAATTAATATTTTCATATGGAGCCAAACATCTAGAGTTGCACTTAAGTTAGGCATGGTGCCTGATCATGCAATAGGGGTCAAGTGGTGTCACTACTAGGTAATGTGAGGAGGCATGCGAGAGTAGGATGAATGCAAGGCTCTGTAGGGAGTGAAGATGAGAGGGGGAGGGAGATGAAGGAATGAGTGGGAAGGTTGGATATTTTGGAAGGCATGGAGGAAGGAGACGTTGGAGAGAGAGATTGATTGTGTCATTTGTTTGGATATAAATTCCTATCCTATCTTGCTAGGTTGACCCTGGTTAAAAAGTACCATGGTATTGCATGATTGGGGATCGGGGATTATGATAGTTAAAGATGGGGATACCAAGGTGAAATCCTCATCAATTCAAGTAAGGTAGCAAGTAGTTTGATGTGTCCTCACAAACCCAATCTCAACCTCAATCTATAGGAAGGAAAGCAAGGCGAAGGAGGAGTGGTTAGCCCCATGAAGGAGGGGATGTGGTCACCTAAGAGGTGAGTAGATGAGCATAGTTAGTACAGCCTCACATGGAAGGAGTAGGTGGACGACATGGGCAGAGAGTAGGAGTGGCTATGACATGACACACGTGAAAGGCATTACAAATTAAAGCTATTGCATTCAAATCAAAGCTATGATTAGCTTTAATTTTGAAGTAGATCTAGGTTACCACATTCAAAATCAAATTAAAATCAAAATCTACACCTAGGTCTAATTACTATTAGTTAGTATCCTAGCTATCTCTTTCCATTGTTTGCCAATAGATAAGCCTCATTTTGTCTCTCACTTTTCCATTTTCCAAGCATGGCTGACATTCCCGTGTTCTGTTGACGGGTTGAAGAAAATCCAAATGAGTATCTTGTGGCCTTTAAGCGCCATTGTGTTTCTCTCAACTTTCTTATTGAAGAGAGATGGCTGTTGGTTCTTCCCACATTTCTAGAGGGTTTGGCTCAAGTGTGGTATGAGAAGCATGCTGAAGATGTTCGCCAAAGCTGGCCAAGGTTGACAGCAGTGATGATTGAGTATTTTGGCAAAGAAGAGGAGCCGAAGAATGTATACCTGCAGGTGGCAAACTTGAAGTAGTCAGAAGGTGAGACAACGCATCGATATGTGGATCGAGCGGCCGTGCTTCTGGACCATTTAATTGCCACACAGGAGGACAATGCCAGATTTTGAGCTGGAATGACTCAACATGTGCTGGGCTACCTTGTAGCAGGAGCAAATGATGAATTCCGCCTCAAGCTTAAATGGGAGAATCCGGAAACTATGGTGCTAGCACATGAGATTGCTCAAAAGTTTGATAAAGTTCAATCTAACCGCGCTTCAAAGAAGACGATTGTCCCTCCGCAACACCTTCAGTTCTTGCAACAACAACCTGGGGGGGTCTAACTCAGGGGCATACCCCCACCCCTCATCAGGGATGTATCCACCACCTCCACCTCAAATGTATGGTCCTCCCTTAGATGTTACCCTCAACAAGGAGTATATCCTCAACCTCCGCCTAGAAGATTTCCCCAGCCTCGCCCACGAGCCCCCCTCCTTCCTACTCCCCCAACCCCTCTTGCTATAGAACCTGGAGTCAATGACCTAGCCAAGGCCCTGAATGAATCTTCGACTTGAGATGGTGGGCATCAGATTCAAGCCAATCGCCCTCCAAGAGAATGTGCCAATGTTGTGTGCTATGAGTGCCACCAGAAGGGTCATTATTGCACGGAATGTCCCAATATTCCAAGGCTGAATCTTCTAAGTGAATTGGGCACTAAGGATTCTGATGTGGAGATACTTGACCTTGGGAAAAGAAGTCGTATCACCTCAGACCCCTCTCCAAACTGTGGCTCGGGCCATCGCAGGAAGAAGGTGTCCTTCTCACAACCCTCAGATGCTGAGATGGCACACCAACAGACAAGACTAAAAGATCCCGCAGGAGTAAGTGGTCGCCCTCGGATTTCCCATCAGCTCAGGGCAAGAGGACTATTTGATCATTTAGGACCTTGCTCATCGGTCTTTAAGCATCACTCTCCCTCAACTAATAGCATTAAGCCCTAAGGTGAGATGTGAGCTGCAGCAAGGGCTCTCAACAAGGTACAAGAGGTCTCTTCTATCTCTGAAGAAATTGATCAACACCCACATACAGTAGATGTCATCATAGATAATTTCCATGTCAAAAGTGTGTGTATCGATGGGGGAGCTGCATGTAATATCATGATGCCCCGTATCATGACGAAATTTAATTTGAAATGCACAAGGCATTCCTCCACTCGAATCAAGGTAGCAGATGGTCGACGACTCACCACCCTAGGAGTCATTGAGGATTTGCCCATCACTGTCAATGCGTTAACCACCACCGTTAATTTCTATGTAGTGGGCATTAAAGATATAGGCAGGAGTTACCCAGCGGGAGACCACGGTTGAGAAAGAGTGATGCAATCAACTATTGGAAGACAGGACACATGTCTTTTGGTGGTTCTAAGGAGAAGATCCTAGTGCAACTAGGTGCCACTGAACCGAAAGAAGAAGAGGAGCAAGACAATGATACTCTCTCATCCTTGGTCTCTAAATCAATGGAAGAATCAGACAGAGGGGAGGAGTTCTCAGAGGAGAAAGTTTACATGATGGTGGTGTCTCCGACCCCGCCACCTATAGAAAAGGTAACAGCTAGTCCTCAACAGCTTGAATCTATGCTTTCCCCAAACCTCACGCCAAGTGAGAAAGACGAGTTCCTAGAAATGTTCAAAGATTTCCCTGACTTCTTCGCAACTAGCTACCGCCACCTTCGCCATGTGACTGCCATAGAGCACAAGATAGAGTTGAAGCCTGATGCAAAGCTTGTGGCTCAGAAGTATCGAAGATTAGGGCCCCTACATACCAATGCTTTGCGCTCAGAGTTGCAAAAACTTGTAGAAGCTGGGTTTATTGTTCTTGTTCACAATACTGAATGGGTTTCACCAGTGGTAGTCACCCCAAAGAAAAAAAACAAGTGGCAGGTTTGCATCGACTATAAGAAATTTAATGCAGCCACAAAGAGGGACCATCATCCTCTTCCCCTTCCATACCTCATTCTTGAGAAGGTAAGTGGTCATGAGATGTATACTTTCTGTGATGGTTACTCCGGGTTTTATCAAATCAGAATTGCTGAGGAGGATGTGCTTAAAACCACATTTGCCACACCCTGGGGGATGTTTGCATTCAAAGTAATGCCATTCGGCCTCACCAATGCTCCTGCTACCTTTCAAAGATTTATGTAGATGATGTTTGCTCCATATTTGGGGGTTTTCTTGGAGGTGTTTTTAGATGATTTCTGTATATTCTCGACACGTAAGGAGCACATCATGGAGGTTAGGTTGGCCTTCCAAAGGGTTAATGATGCAAATGGTAGCGTCAACCTTGATAAATGCACCATTAGAGCCACTCAAGGGAGGTTACTGGGACATATTGTCTCATCCGAGGGTGTCAAGCCTGACCCCAAGAAGGTAGAAGCTATCCTCAAGCTCTCCCCGCCAACAACCAAATGTCAGGTATGCTCATTTGTCAATCTAGCAGGATACTATCACTGCTTCATTGATCAATATGCTGCTTTGATGTGACCCATGACTATGCTATTAAAAGATGGAGTTTATTTCTCTTGGGATGAGGATTGTGATCATGGGTTTGTACAAATCAAGAGTGCTCTGGCTTCAGAACCCATTCTATGCAATCCTGATTGGTCAAAGACTTTCTATATCAATCTTGGGTTTGGTGAGCATACTCTAGTAGGTATTCTTCTCCAGCAAGGGGAGGATCAGTTCATGTATCCCATTCGATTTGCTTCTTGACAATTGCTTGAAACTGAACGATGCTACTATGAGGCTGACAAGCATGCTTTGTCTTTGGTATTCTGCATTGAGAAATTTAAGCATTATGTGGCTGGAAAGTCCATCATAATCTATAGCAATGGTCTTGCAAAGCACGTTCTTCAATCACCAAATCCCATGGGCCGGTTGGCCAAATGGTTGGCAGTTTTACAAGAATATGAATTTTCTTTCAAAATTGTAAAAGGGGGTTGTTCCAACTTGAAGAATGCTTTGATTGATTTAGAGGAGTGCCTCGATGTAACCCTTGTAGTGGCCATAGAAGTTGGGGATCCATGGTATGGTGGTATCTATAGATTTTTGACCACTTTCTCCTTTCCTCCAGAAAGTGCTAGCTATGAGAGAAAGAAGATTTGCAGAGATAATAGGCGCTACACTCTCTTTGATGGGGTGTTATAATACCATCAAGGCTTGGATGGGGTACTAAGACAGGCCATTGATGCAGATGAAGAACCTAAGGTATTGAAGCATTATCATGATGGATTTTGTGGAGGCCATTATGCCAGTAACTATACAACTAAGAAGATTTTACATGCTGGGTACTATTGGCCGACCTTGTTCAAGGATGTCACTATGTATTGCAAAACTTGTGAACCATGCCAATTCTTTGGTAGGAAGGATTTGCATCATGGGCAACATCACCCAGTGATGTCCATCCATCCGTTTCAGAAGTGGGGAATAGATTTTGTTGGGCCCCTGCCCATGACTGCCCACATTGGTAGCCACTCAGTATGTCACTAAGTGGGCTGAAGCTATCGCCCTCCCCACTGCAAATGGTAAGGTAGTTTCAAATTTCATATTTGAACATATCCGCACAAGGTTTGGGACACCCATGGAAATAGTATCTGACCATGGGAGTCCATTCATAAATGAAGCAGTGGAGTTGCTCATGGACCGGATGGGTATTGATCATCGCACTTCTAGCATCTATTATCCAGCATCCATGGGACAAATGGAGCAGACCAATGGCCTCCTTTGTAAATCCATGGGAAAAATCGCCACAGGGAAAAGGAGCTAGTGGGATCAGAAGGTCACTGAAGCTGTGTGGGCTTACAACATCACTCATAAAATGTCTATAGGTCACACTCCTTTTGAGTTGGTGTATGGTACTGAGATAGAGATTCCGGGGGGATTCCGGCCTTGAGATTGGCATAAGAATAGAGGATGACAGAAGATGAACATGTAGAGGCCAGTTGGTACAACTTGAGAAGTTAGATGAAACCCGATGCCTTGTACTACATCAAACAGAGATCCAAAAGAATTGACAAAAGGCCCGCTTGGATGCTAAAATTCATAAGGGATGGAAAAGACACTTTGCTGAGTGGGATGTTGTGCTATGCTTTGATAACAGATTGGACCACCAAATGGATAAGAAGATCCTGCCACTGTGGACTGATCCATTCAAACTCATCAAGGAACGTAGAAATGGGTCTGTACAAGTTCAAGAGCTACATGAGCCATATGGCAAGAAGGTGATCAACAAGCGTTATCTCAAGCCCTTCTTTGTGCATGATGGTCCCAGGCATGGAAATGCTGTGCATTCCTTGCCTTGGGGGGGAACTATTATGGATAAATCTGACCAAAGTAAAAGGCATAAATATGTGTGTGTGCTTGTATGTGTGGCAATAGTATAATAAAATATGGTGTGCATAAGGCCTAGGGTTGAGGTGGTAGGGCATGACCATGTGCCACTCTTCCACATAAGAGGACCCATAAGGTGTGTTGTACATAATCCATGGTAGTAATAACATAAAATGATAAGGTGGCATAGGTCCTCCATGTACCACTCCTCCACCTAGGCAGTCCCATGCCTGCATTTAGTGAGATATAGCCCAAGGACCATGGGAGAAGTAATATAAAATAGGTGGAGATGGATATTATATTGGATTATTCCCTCCATGTAGGATAGGTCCCTATGGGGGGGGTGTAAAAAGTCCAAGAATGCAAGTTAAATAATGGGAAAGTAGGATGAGGTTGCAAGATTCCTTGTGCCAACCCTCCACTTGTCCTCCTAGATGTTTGAATGTATTATAAAATTGGGAAGAGACCAAGGGAGTATCTTAGACTTGGGATATGGGGGTTGATGTATCTGGAAAAATGAGGCAAAGTGTTGTCACACACAATTGAGAATGCATAACTGCCTAGCCCACATGGGAGACTCTTCCACACACACCATGCATGTGGGAAGATGCATTTATTGGGAGAGACCCCCTTGTTGAGATATCGAGCTCCACTCGTGATATGCCAGGGTGACCATTGTGCATTTATGTCATCGACTTGTTAGCTGTAGATGCGGTTGGTACACCGCTTATGAATAATAGCTGGATGATAGCTATCTTTATGTTCTCTAGTTAGTAGCTCAGTTAGTATGCCACCTAGGTTAGCTGAGTTTGGTTTGAGACCCACATATAGGGTTCATCTACTCCTTTTGTACTTAGAGAGAGTTCTTTTGGCTTTCACAACTAAGAAAGGAAAACTATTTTCAGCCTCCACCTTTGTGTGTATTCCCCCATTGTGTATGTGAGAAAGCTGCAAGTTAGACTCCTTACTTCTCTCCCACTCTCTTCACATGGTATCAGATCTTGGTTCGTGGTAAGGAGCTCAAGGAAGAAAACTAAGTTCATGGTGTCTTAGTAAGAGGATCAGTGTTGCTTTCCTTTTTCAAGTTTGGGAGCAAATCTCTATAGGTAGCACAGCTGGAAAGTGCAAGAGTGCACTGATTGGGATGCCCTTCGTGGTGGTGGAAGTTTTCCGTAGGGACTCAGAAAGGTGCCCTGTTTTTATTGTGCGACCACTGTTCTGCAGGTCGGTGAAAAGTTGCTACAAAAATTGCATTGTATGCCTATGCACAGAGATATTGGGAGTGACAGAATCATTCTTATTGCCTGTTGATGCAAATTGTCACTAGTAAGTTACTGTGTGGTCAAATACCACTTTCGTCAGTTTTGCAGATTTGCCCTTGTGAGGCAGAAGAAGTGTTTTTTGCAGTGGCAGAATATTTTTGCAGTGTTCTATAATGGCGTCTGATGCTCTTTCATAGATAGTCAATGAAAAGCTTGACAAGAACAACTTCCCAGCATGGAAGTTTAGAATGATGAATTTCCTTAAGGGAAAAGGCTATTGGGAGTTCATTACTAGAGCTGAACAAGAACTATTTATTCCTAATGTTCCCAATCAACAGAAGTTGCTGACATTTAAAGGCTGGCATGAGAGAGCCAGGAAAGTTATGTACTGGCTATCTATCAGTACTCCAGATTCTATGATTGTGTACATTTAGGATGCAAGCATGCCGAAGGAGGCATGGGATACTTTGACAAAAATGTATAGCACAAATACACAAGCCAGGAAAATGCAGCTCAAGTAGGAGTTGCATAATGTGCAGAGAGAAAATATGAGCATCAATGACTACCACATAAAGGTGAAGAAGATTGCAGATGCACTTGCTTCCATTGGGTCGCCAATGGAAGATGATGATTTAGTTTCTGTGACCTTGAATGGTCTAGGAAATGATTATGCACAGTTTTGGACATCCATTGCCATCCGTGAGAATTTTCTTGATTTTGGGGAGTTGATTACTCTTCTAATTTTTTAAGAGCAGAGAAATGGTGGTGCATCTTCTTTAGGAGGAACTTCAAAAGAAGCTGTCTTCTACTTAAATGCTGGAAGAGGTAGAGTAGGCCAATCTAGAGGCCGTGGCAGAAATCAAAATATGTAGGAAATTCAAGAAAATCAGTCCTATGGAGGAGGATGTGGTAACCTTAGAGGCAGGGGGAGCCAAAGAGGTTGTGGTGGATGGCAGAGAGGCCAAAATGCAAATAGCAATGTTGAATGCTACTACTATGGTAAAATGGGTCATATGGGTAAAGACTGCTACAAAAAGCAGAATGACATCCTGAATGGAAAATTGCAGCAAGGCAATTATGCATCCTCTAGTAGACAGGGTGATGATAGAAATGATCATTCGTTTATGGTGTAGCACATGACCAATTCTATGACAAGTGCAGAAGAAAGCAATGATGTGTGGTATGTTGACTCAGGTGCATCATACCACATGACAGGTCATGTAGAATGGATGCAGGATGCAAGGAAAATGGAAAGACCAAGATTTGTGGAGACTGGTGATGATACTACACATCCTATTGTTGCAGATTGGTAAAATTCCTTTGTCTATGAAGGATGGGAAAAATAAATACCTGTCTAATGTATTTCATGTCCCGAATATCACCAAGATGCTGGTTTCTATTAATCAAATGGTTGAGCAGGGCTTGCAGGTTAGATTTAATCCTCATGGATGCTTTGTTGAGGATATGAAAAATAAAGGTTGCTTGATAGCAAAAGGGAAGAAGAAGGGCTTGATGTTTACGTTGGATGTGGACATGCCTGAATTGAGTGTAGTAATGCTTGCACATGGGACCAGTGTAGTTATAGATATTGATATCTTGCATAAACGCATTGGTCATGTTAATGTTCAACGAGTTAAATTAATGCAGGCCCAAAATATTGTTGCAGAATTGCCTAAGTTCAAGGTTGCAGAAATGCATAAGGTATGTGAAGCCTGTCAATTTGGAAAACAGGCAAGGAAACCATTTCCTAGACATGTTCAAGAGAGTAAGAGGCCATTGGAATTAATCCACTCTGATGTGTGGACTACTAAAGCTACATCTATTGGAGGTTGTCATTATTTTGTCACTTTTATTGATGACTACAACAGAAAAGTTTGGGTGTATTTTATGAAAAAGAAAAGTGAAGTGGTTGGGCATTTCAAAGCTTTTAAAGATATGGTTGAGAAAGAAACAGGCCTGCATATAAAATGCCTAAGGTCAGATGGAGGGGGAGAATACCTCTCAAATGAGTTTGCAAGCTTCTTGTAGGAGCATGGCATAAAGCAACAATTTCATCGAGTCATACCCCACAGCAAAGTGGACTTGCAGAAAGGAAAAACAGGAATATTGGAGAGGTATCTCATTCCATGCTCAACGAAAAAGACCTGCCAGATTATTATCGAGCTGAAGCAATTGCTACAGTAGTCTACATGATGAATAGGACTCCCACTGCAGCAATACATGGCATGACATGAGAGGAGAGGTATACTAGTAGGAAACCAGATATTTTTGATTTGAAAGTTTTTGGTTGCATTGCCTATGTTCATGTGCCAGATGAGTTGAGATCCAAGTTGGTGGATTCAAAAGCTGAGAAGTGCATCTTTATTGGCTATTCTCTGTAGCAGAAAGGGTATAGATGCTATAACCCTTCTACTTGTAAGTTTATAGTGAGCAGAGATGTTTTTGATGAGATGAGCAATTGGTATAAACCAGTAAATGTGATTGATGATGTAGATGCACAAAATGGTAATGCTGCACAGAATTCACAATAGCAATCATAAAATATTAGTGGACATATAGTGTCCTCTAGTAATGGTTCACATACTTTACCATGGATAGGCAGATTGAGATCAGGAGAATCTCCTCAAAGCAATGCAGATAAAGCAATGCAGATAGTGGTATGCAAGTATCAGGAAAGGGAAAAGAGAAAGTAGATCAGCCCATGGTTGATGTGAATGTAGGTCATTCTTATGTGGATGGTGAATCTAGTGGCTCAGAACAAAGCCTTGATGATGAATCGGGTATTCCTTCTATTGTTACTCCTAGAGTAAGTTTGAGAGCACATGGTAGTGAGCCTATTTTGCGCAGGTCTGCCAGAGTTAAGTATCCTATGGATGGCTGAAATATGATGGATTTACAGCCATTCACTATGCCTATATGGTCAAAGTGATACAAGAACCAGAACCCACTTCTTTTGAGCAAGCCATGGGAAAAGAAAAATGGGAGAAAGCCATGGATGAAGAAATGGATGCCTTGGAAGCGAATGCTACATTGTACCTTTGCCTAAAGACAAGAATGCAATTGGCTGCAAGTGGGTTTATAAGGTGAAGCACAATGCAGATGGTTCTGTGAGCAGATACAAGGCAAGATTAGTTGTCAAGGGGTATGCACAGACATATGGCATTGATTATGAAGAAACATTCAGTCGGTTGCAAGGATGGCAACTGTCAGAGCAGTCATTGCTATGGCTGCATCAAAGGGATGGTCTTTACATCAGATGGATGTAAAGAATGCCTTCTTGTATGATGATTTGCAAGAAGACGTCTAGATGGAGTAGCCACTAGGTTATGTGCATGCTGTTCATCCTGAGTTTGTTTGTAGGTTGAAGAAAGCCTTGTATGGCTTGAAGCAAGCACCCACAGCATGGTTTGACAAGATAGGACAGTATCTTGTCTTTATTGGCTTTCAAATTTCCACGGTAGATTTCTCACTTTATGTGAGAAAAACAGAGAAAGGTATTATGCTGATTGTCATTTATGTTGATGATTTGATCATCACAGGTCATAGTGATGAAGATATCCTTCATGTGAAAATGCTATTGAAGCAGAAGTTTGAGATGAAGGATTTGGGAGAGCTGCGTTACTTCTTGGGCATTGAGGTGATAAGATCCACAAGTGGGATATGGCTCTTGTAGAGGCAGTATGCATTGGATATGCTGTCCAAATATGGGATGACAGGCTGTAAGCCTATTTCAGTTCCTTTGGAGCAGAATGTGAAGCTAACCGCAGATGTAGGTGAGCTTCTAGAAGACCCTACTATGTACAGATGCATGATTTCTGACTCATTGTGTTAGTTTCTGCATTTTTTTTACCCGGGTGTTGGAACTCAAGTTTAGAGCAACCATTTTCCTAGGCCAAATTTGAGCTATGCTATTGGGTTGGTAAATTAGTTTATGCAAGCTCCAAGGAAACCGCATTTGGATGCGGTTAGACGCATACTGAGGTATGTGAAGTCTACATTGTAGTATGGATGATTTTATGAGATTGGTGTTTAGATACAGTTGCATGGATACACTAATGCTGATTGGGCTAGTAGTATTTTTGATAGACGATCTACTAGTGGACATGTGTTCTCTTTTGGGAGTGCTGCAGTCACTTGGAGTAGCAAGAAATAGCCTACAGTTGCCTTGTTGAGCACAAAGGCTGAGTATAGGGGTGCAGCAATGGCTGCATGTGAGGTAGCTTGGTTGCATAAGCTACTTTATGATATGCATTAGATGGGCAAGTTGTCATTTATTGTGACAACATGAGCAATATACACTTGGCAAATAACCCAGTCTATCATGCTAGAACAAAGCACATTGAGGTGCACTATCACTATGTGCAGGAGAAGGCTCTAGTAGGTTTTATTGATCTGGTTAGCACAGAGGATCAGGTAGCTGACATATTCACGAAGGCATTAGGTGCAGAGAAGCTGCACAAGTTCAGAGACCTGCTTGGTGTGCAGGAATTGGGATTGAACTCGAGGGGGAGTGTTGAGATATCGAGCTCCACTCGTGATATGCCAGGGTGACCGTTGTGCATTTATGTCACCGATTTGTTAGCTATAGATGCGGTTGGTACACCGCTCATGAATAATAGCTGGATGACAGCTATCTTTATGTACTCTAGTTAGTGGCTCAGTTAGTATGCCACCCAGGTTAGCTGAGTTTGGTTTGAGACCCACATATAGGGTATATCTACTTCTTTTGTACTTAGAGAGAGTTCTTTTGGCTTTCACAACTAAGAAGAGGAAAACTGTTTTCAGCCTCCACCTTTATGTGTATTCCCCCATTGTGTATGTGAGAAAGCTACAAGTGAGACTCCTTACTTCTCTCCCACTCTCTTGACACCCCTCTCTCGGCTATAAAAGGAGGGGGCTATTCCTTGATGGAACACGCTCATTCTTGTAAAGCCACCTAGCTAGTACTTTGATTTCTTCCCCCATCCTTCCTTTGAAATAAAGCATGACCCTCCTCCCTTGATGTCTCCATCTCTACATTCCTTGTCCCATTATGTACATGCTCCTCTTTCCCCTCTTCCTCTCCCCTTGTGCCATAGTATCCCTCTTCATTCCCACCCCTCTTAATCCCTCTTGCCCACCCATGTTAATGCTTCTCCCCTCGTGTTCCCTTTTCCTATATGGCCCTCGAGTGTCACCATGCCTAGCGTCTAGCCTCTTGTCTCGATTTCTTTTCTAGTTAATAGTGGGTGGGGAGATGATAAATTAAGAGTGATGAAAGAAGAATTTGCTTGTAGAGGGGCTAGGATGGATGAAAGAAGGGAGTGTGATAATAATATTATTCTTGTCTTCAATCACTTTATTTCATAGATTTAAATGTATTCAAAATCTATCACCTCATATGTCTCTCCCATTACGGTCTTGCATCTTTTACTTCACTCAATTGACAACTCACCTGTCTAAATTTATTTAGTCGGTTTCACTTTATTCGATTCTAAATTATTCTATACAATAAATATCTCATGATGAGAATCTAATAATTATATCATTCTTATGTTCCATCCCTTTATTTATAGATTTCAATGTACTGAAAATCTATCATCTCACATGTCTCGCATTACGGTCTTGCATCTGCAAGTTTAACTTATTATATAAAATAAATATCTCATGATGAGAATGTAATAATTATATCATTCTTGTGTTCTATCACTTTATTTTTAATGTACTCAAAATCTACCATCTCACATGTGTCGCATTACGGCGGTCTTGCATTTGTTACTTCACACAATCTGGTAGTCTAATGTTCTCCAACCATCATCTTAGCGACATCTCAGCCTCTCCCAATTCTTTATTCTAAATCTTTCATCTCACATTATGAGTCTGTAGTTCTATAAATCCCTCTCTAGTCGTTCGTCTTCTACATCTCACCCGCATCTTTATAGCTAAACACTTCTTCCACTTTTCTCTCATTACCTTCCTCCTCTCCTCAAGCTTACTCCTTCCATCTTGCCAGCACCCTTATAGCAAAACACTTCTTTGACTTTGCTCTCATTACCTTCCTCCTCTCCTCAAGCTTATTCCTTCCATCCTACTATAGCCTTACAACCAAATACTTCTTCCACTTTGCTCTCATTGCCTTCCTCCTCTCCTCAAGCTTACTCCTTCTATCTTGCCCACAGCCTTACTCTAGAACTCGAGTCTACTCCCATTATCATTCTTGCACTCATCTCATAGCCTCACTCTCAAACTCTTCTTCCATCTTGCCTTACTCCCTCACTATCTCTTGTTCCTGTGGTCCATATTCCCGTAGCTTAAAGCTCCATGGATCTTTTTGAAGTCATCGATTCCATGGATGAAGTCATTAGCACCAACAAAGAATGGATCTTCGAGAACAAGGCAAAGAGGGAGCAGAGAAAGAGACAGTGAGCTCCATTAATTCCGGACAAAAAGGATGAGTTTGTTACTGTGAAGCACCTAGAGGAGGAGAGAGGAAAAGTAGGTCTACTAGCTTCCATGAAGTTCCTAAAGAAGAACACAAGAAAAGTTAGTCACAAATAGTGTAGCACAAAAGAGTGTAATTTCATTGGAACATTGGATAACCAAACTTATAGCCTAGATTCTCCTCTTTCTAGCACCACCAATGGGTGCCAATGTATCCATGTTATGTAAGTACCTTCTTTTCCTATCCTTCAATCCCAAAGGTGTTTCTTTCATCTTTTGCACCCGTTAAAAGCCTTCTCTCTTTCCTTCTGTATGGTTCATTGATCTTGGTTGTATATAGATCACTCCAAGATTTTTTTGGTTTCATCTAGCTTAGAGAGTGACTCTTGCAATTTTTGTCACTCCAAGTCCAATGCATGTCGCTCCAAGTCCAATGCTTTGGCTTTATCATGAAGATCCTTGTTCTGCCTTTGAAGCTCTAGCATAGAGTTATGCATTGCAACAATGGTGCTATTTCCTAAATGTTCTAGCCTCCCTGCTTGGGCTCTATTCACCTTGCTTGCTTGCATAGCCATTGTTTCAGCATTGTTCAACCAATTGGAATAATCAAGCAACCCAGCATGTCTATTTCCAACAAACCAGGCTCATGCAATGTATGAAAAGGAGGCTCTTTTGGTTGGTAGGAAATAAATGATACAATATCCTTCTACCCAAAGGTCAAGATGCTTCTTTATTTGCAAACAAAGATTGTGGATCTTGGAAGCTCGCCTCAATCCTAGACTACGCATGCTTGCATATGCATCTTCCAACTCTAAGTGAACTTGGAACTTTTTGGAGACATCCTCAAATGGTGCCATAAGTAAAGGAGTGTAGAGAAGGCCTAAAGAAGGAGAAATTATGGAGAAGCATGCATGAAGGAGAAGCACACAGGAAGGGGGAGGGCAAGGAGGAGGAGGAATGGAGGAGAGAGTACCATCTAATGAAAAAGAGGGATGGAAGGGGAGGACCAGTAGGTGTGGAGGAGGAGGGAATGGGGGAGGACCAGAACGTGTGGACGGGGAGGAGGAGAAGGTGTGGAGGAGGAGCAAGGAGGGAGAGAGGAGTAGGAGGGAGGGGGGAGGGAGGAGGAGGAGGAGGAGCAGGAGGAGGGAAGGGGAAGGAGGGATTGAGTAGGGAGAGGGAGGGAGGGGGGAGGGGGAGGGAGGGATGATAGAGAAGGAGGGACATAATTCAAAATTTGAATTTCAAATTTTGAATTTTTTGGCTCCCACCTAGGAGTAAGAGTTGTGTAAGAGGTGGGGTCACTTGTGGGCCTAACCCACCTAGGTGAGGGGCGGTTAGGACTTTTTGGGCCCTATCATGGCCCTTTCATTAGGACTAATCCATTCCTTATGAGGCCCTTTTGAGACCCGATTTCTCCACTATGGACCACTACTTGAGGGAATACATGCAAGTGGATTAGAAGAAGCATTCCTTGTAGATGTACTTAACAAGCACTAGGAAGTAAACACCACCATTCACACTAGAAGTACATCCTTGTAGATGTACTTTAACAAGCACTAGGAATTAAACACAACCATTCACACTATAAGAGCACTACAATATTTGGTGCCCACAAAAAGGGAATGAGAATAAGTCCGTCAAGGGGTCACATGCGTCATGTCTAGGATATCAATGCAAATACTTCCATGTCTCCTCACTTGGAGAGAGAGAGAGAGAGAGAGAGAGAGAGACCCTCTATGACAGGTTTGTTTTCACCCCTCTCATACCCTTTATTAAATTTATCAATTATTGGCATGATTTTTTTATTTCTTTGGAGAAAATGATGGGTGGTAGTATCACATGTGGATATTATTAGTGTTGTACTTACCATGGTTTAAATTTAGAAGATTCTTGAGAGAGTTAGGTTTGGAAATTTGATAGTCCTTATGAGTTGAATCTACCATGACTTCATTGGAGATGGTTCTTGAGAGACTTAAGCTTAGAAATTTGATAAATTCCCATATGAAACGTGATTTCACAGTGCCTATAGCGAGGCAAAGGAGAGGACCATGACTAATGCAAGAGTAAGAACCCATACTCAAGATTTGTGTACATGATTTAAATATTTGAAACCTTGAAGATTAATTTGTGAGAGAACTTGCCACTTAGAGGTAGTGTACATTTCCATGCAATTGGCATGCAATGGAGCTGCTCATAATACTTTGGTTGTGGTCTTTTGGATTCACACAGGCAATTAGGTTCGTGAACTTGTGGTTGATTTAGAAAAGCAATCAGGTCTATGAACTTGAGGTCACATTTAGGGCGTTGAGGTTTGTGAACTCAATTGAAGTTACATTCACATTTAAGACCTTAAAGGCAATAAGTCCTCACATGGAATTTTTTCATTGGCTTGTTTGGATGGGGCACACACTAGAGCTCTCTACTTAATGTCCCTAGATGAAAGATGTTAGAACTGCAATGACAAATTTTTATTGGTTCAATTTAAAGTAGTATTTCAAAACTAGAAATGGAGGAAAGTGCTATTTTCACAACCTATCTGTCTACATAGTTTTTTTTTTTTTGCCTACTTAGTTTATCAATCCTCACCTTTATTCAACCCATGGCTTTGAGAGATGCAATTTAGGGTCCCATGTGCATTGTCTTTTCAATAAAGGGTAAGAATGTGGTTACACCCATGTACTGCTAGGCTTTGGTATTAATTTCTTTACACTAGGATTGTAATAATCTTGTCTTGAGCATAAAAACAAACATGAGAGATATAACACTAGTTTTCCTCCAAGAGACCACAAGGACAAGCGAGTGGCTGATGTGTGCATGAAAAAAATACACTTAAGGTTTGGAGTCTCCATCAATGTCCTCAGGGTCAAAAAGCCATCCTATTTCCTCTCGTGTGTCGCTCTATAAGAACCTCAATGCATTTTTCTAATGGTTTGACTTGCCTTTATATGTTAAGCATAGTAGTCTGGAAACCCACTCTTTTAAGTTGAAGTTGTAGTAAGGAATCACACATATAATATAATCAAGCTTTTCCAAAAACAAAAAAGATGATGTTGATTTAGTGGAAGATAATAAATATGTTGACATATGAGTTGTCTAGAGAAGAGTGATCCCTGGATGAGGGCATTGAACGGATGAGTTGAAAAAAAAAAGAAGATAGCGGTAAAGTAGAGCTAGATTTGGAAAGTAGGCCATTTAATTTAGCTCCAAGGGTTCACTTAGTGTAATATATCTATATCATGTGCATTCAAGGCTACTTTTTTAGATCTCTATGTAACCTATTTTTAGCATTTCCTTACAACCCCTCTGAAAATTTTCTCAAAATTATAAATCCCATAATGTACTTACATAGATATATATATTTAGAGGAATTTTTAATGTCCTAATGTGAGAGATACATTACTACTTTTGGAGTCATTTTGGAGCCAATATGAGAGATATAGAATGTATTGTGCATGTTATTTGATCCTACACACATGAAAAAGAGGTACTACAATGCAACAACAAGCAACATGCAAGTTTCAGCCTCAATGGCAGTGCCAAAAGACTAAGAGAAACAAAGAGTAAACAAGGAAATGCATGTATACCAAAAGTAAGAGAAACAAATAGCAAAGAAGCTAAAGCATGTGTGGCATACACATCAAGTTCCAAGACTAAAGAGGTATGCAAAGTAACTTGAAATATGAAAAGATCTCATGCAAGCCAAAAGAAATAACGTTTATAAAAATTCTTCATCAAAGATTGGAAACTTACATATATGCTTCAAAATGTTGCAAAAACCATATGTTTGGATTAGTCAAATTGATAAAATATTTTATGAGAATACATAACAATCACTTCTTGCCAAATACAAACATCTAGAACTTTCCTAGGTCAAAGATTGGAAACTTTATGAATTGTATATATCCCAAACTCATTTATTGCTTTTTTGTATTTGTTATTGCAAGAATTGAAAAACACCATGGTGCTTTTCCACATTCATAGAAGGCCTTGCCACCTTTTTGCTTCCATGAAAAACCTTGATAATATACAAGAATGTAGTACTAAAACCTCTATGGATGAATTCATGCAAAACTTTGCTGTAGCCCATACTTAAACATAGTAGTTAGATTTGCTTAGCCACATCCATGTAAAACCTTATTGTAACCCATGTGGAAGCCAATATCTAAACCCACTTTGGACATCCATCAAGCTAGATCCAACTCAACACACAATAAAAATGTAGCTTTTTTCTTAGATAGGACTATAAATGAGAAGATAAAGAAGAAGCACATACCAAGTAACCTTAATGCCCCTTTACAAATATATTGAATACATTTCAATCATTCTCATCCAAAGTATACACTATTGCTATTAAATTCATAGGTGAGGTTTGCCAATGAAATGATGCTCCCAATATCTATCATGTCAAGATCTGTAAGGTCATGTATGAAGCATCTTGAGACTTTTGCCATTGGATACCACCCAAGGTGGACTTCTACTCCAAAAGGTCTATCTAAGAGGTTGAACCGTCTCTTATATTCCACATATCCCCCACCAACCTTTCTTCTCATTTTTTGAACTTGTTCAAGATACCATATAGCCTGTTTATTCTTTCGTTGTTGCAAAGAGCTTGGATTGCATTTCCTTTTACTTTTTCTTGTTTTGTCTGCTTCTTGAAAGTATACAATACAATCAAAACCTATTCCAAATAGGTTCTCATTTGATGTAGCAAGAGGTATCTCTTCCTTATAGTAGTATAATCCTTGTAAAACCCTTGTAAGTATATCTTTAGAGAGTGTGGGATTTCCATTAAGGTGGCTTACCAATGTGGACTTGAAGAGAGTATTACCATCAATGCTGAGTGTGGGATTTCCATTAAGCTAGCTTACCAATGTGGACTTGAAGAGAGTATTACCATCAATGCTAATAATTGTGTTCACTACTCCTTGTTCATCTAGGAGAGAATCTATCAAATGTCTAGTTTCACTAACGGAGGTGTCATTATCATTGTCCTATATTTTTGACACATGATCTACTTTTTGGTCTTCTTCTTCAAAATTAGATTTTTGTGCATATGCATATGCAAATACAATTGACCAAGGTTCTAGCCACTACTTGAAGTCCTCACCCTTTAGCTTCATATGCAAATGTTCACACATTTTATGAGCACTTTTCATGCCTTTCTTTTAAATCTGGGATAATTTTATCATCAGTCGAGACACAATTATAATCTCCTAGATTAGCTTCTAGCATGTTCCCTTTGAGCTTCAATTCCCTCCAGACATGTTCTTGCTCTTGTGTGCCCTTGTAAATAAGGGACTATCCTCTTTGAATTCATAGTGTGCAAGCATGTTCATGCTACTAGCACTATAGAGCATGTCCAAGTCATAAGCAGGTTCTTATCCCACCATGCTTCCAATCTTACTGAAGAAGATTTCGACTCCATATGATCCTGTAAGATGTAAAGGGCACCTAAGGCTTGGACGAAATTCTCTAAAGTAATTTATTAATAAGACCAAAAAATGACATGAAAGTTGTACATCTAAGAAAGCCTCTATTCAATGTGTATGATGAACAATCCAAGACCTGCAAATATTTCCAAAAAAAGGAAACTTTTCCTGCAAGATGGGGACTCGATCAACAAGGCTTAAGTGCAAAGAAAAGAAGATGTCAATGTATTCTCCACCAATTCCAACATGTTTCTTTATTTTCTATGCATTCCATTGTTTGCCAGTTCCTCCAAACACCATTGCACTTGTCCACCACATATCCTTTGGCCTCTATCTCAATTTTAGCAATAATCTTATCTAAGATCTCCCTCCCTTAGCATGTGCTTGTCGATGGAAAAAGCATCATACACAATAATGACATGATTTAAGATGATCCAAACATTGAGAACAACTAATTGATGCTTAGGATTATCAAGAACATCAGATGCATGCCCAATAATTGGACCAAGAATGGGGACCAAGAATGGGCTTTAGCTTCCATTCTAGAAGCTACCAATGGCATCCCAATGCTTGTAAACAAACCTTACAAAATGCATGTAAAAAAAAAAGGACCCCTTCGAGAGAGTCCAAGACTTGACCTCAAGAGTGGTACCATTTAGTCCCATCACCTTATGGGTGTACGATCTGTTGAGATATCGAGCTCCACTTGTGATATGCCAGGGTCACCATTGTGCATTTATGTCACCGACTTGTTAGCTGCAAATGTGGTTGGTACACCACCCATGAATAATAGTTGAATGATAGCTATCTTTATGTACTCTAGTTAGTGGTTCAGTTAGTATGCCACCTAGGTTAGTTGAGACACCTAGGTATGCATCAGTCTAGAGGGTTGCATAAGCTACTTTATGATATGCATCAGTCTACGGATGGGCCAGTTGTCATTTATTGTGACAACATGAATAGTATACACTCAGCAAATAACCCAGTCTATCTTGCTAGAACAAAGCACATTGAGGTGCATTATCACTATGTGTGGGAGAAGGTTCTAGTAGGTTTTATTGATCTAGTTTATGTCAACACAGAGGATCAAGTAGCTGACATATTCACGAAGGCATTGGATGCAGAGAAGCTGCACAAGTTCAAAGACCTCCTTGGTGTGCAGGAATTGGAATTGAGCTCGAGGGGGAGTGTTGAGATATCGAGCTCCACTCGTAATATGCTAGGGTGACCGTTGTGCATTTCTGTCACCGACTTGTTAGCTATAGATGTGGTTGGTAGACCACCCATGAATAATAGCTAGATGACAACTATCTTTATGTACTCTAGTTAGTGGCTCAGTTAGTATGCCACCTAGGTTAGCTGAGTTTGGTTTGAGACCCACATATAGGGTTCACCTATTCCTTTTGTACTAAGAGAGAGTTATTTTGGCTTTCACAACTAAGAAGAGGAGATCTATTTTCAGCCTCCACCTTTATGTATATTTCCCCATTGTGTATGTGAGAAAGCTGCAAGTGAGACTCCTTACTTCTCTCCCACTCTCTTCACATGGTATTAGAGCTTAGTTCATGGTAAGGAGCTCAAGAAAGCAAACCAAGTTTGCGGTGTCTTGGTAAGAGGATCAGTGTTGCTTTCCTTTTTCGAGTTTAGGAGCAAATCTCTGCAGGTAGCACAGTTGAAAGTGCAAGAGTGCACTGTCTCAAATTGGGACACCCTTTGTGGTGTGGTGAGAGGGCAGTATATGCTGCAAACAAGGGCAACACCCTTGGTGACGTTATTTTTTTGATTCAAGGCCATTTTGGGGCTCATTTTGGTGGCGAAAGTTTTTCGCAGGCACTCAGAAAAGTGCCCTATCTTTGTTGTGCATCCACTGTTTTGCAGGTCGGTAAAAAGTTGCCACAGAGATTACATCATATGCCTATGTGCCCAGATATTGGGAGTGACAGAATCATTCTTATTTCCTATTGATGCAAAATCATCACTAGGAAGTGACTGTGGGGTCAAATACCACTTTTGTCAGTTTTGTAGATTTGCCCTTGTGAGGCAGAAGTTCTTTTTTGCAGTGACAAAACATTTTTGCAGTGTTTTGTAATGGCGTCTGATGCTTTTTCATAGATAGTCACTGAAAAGCTTGACAAGAACAACTTCCAAGCATGGAAGTTTAGAATGATGAATTTCCTTAAGGAAAAAGGCTATTGGGAGTTCATTACTTAAGTTGAACAAGAACCAGTTATTCCTAATGTTCCCAATCAACAGGAGTTGCAGCCACTTAAAGGATGGCATGAGAGAGCCAGAAAAGTTATGTACTGGTTGTCTATCAGTATTTCAGATTCTATGATTGTGCATATTCAGGACGCAAGCACATCGAAGGAGACATGGGATACTTTGACAAAAATGTATAGCACAAACATGCAAGCCAAGAAAATGCAGCTCAAACAGGAGTTGCATAGTATGCAGAGAGAAAATATGAGCATGAATGACTACCACATGAAGGTGAAGAATATTGCAGATGCACTTGCTTCCATTGTGTTGCCAGTGGAAGATGATGATTTAGTTTCTGTGACCTTGAATGGTCTAAGAAAGGATTATGCACAATTCTGAACATCCATTGCCGTCCGTGAAAAATTTCTTGATTTTGAGGATTTGATTGCTCTTCTAATTTCTGAAGAGCAGAGAAATGGTGGTGCATCTTCTTCAGAAGGAACTTCAAAAGAAATTGTCTTCTACTCAAATGCTGGAAGAGGTAGAGGCAGAGGTAGAGCACGCCGATTTGGAGGCCATGGCAAAAATTAGAATATGCAGTAAATTCAAGAAAACCAGTCCTATGGAGGAGGACGTGGTAACTTTAGAGGCAGGGGGAGCCAAAGAGGTCATGGTGGATGGCAGAAAAGAGGTCGTGGTGGATGGCAGAGAGGCCAAAATGCAAAAAGCAATGTTGAATGCTACTACTGTGATAAAATGGGTCATATGGTTAAAGACTGCTATAGAAAGCAGAATGACATCATGACTGGAAAATTGTAGTTATGCATCCTCTAGTAGATAGAGTGATGATAGAAATGAGCATCTGTTCATGGTGCAGCACATGACCAATTCTGTGACAAGTGCAGAAGAAAGCAATGATGTGTGGTATGTTGATTTAGGTGCATCAAACCACATGACAGGTCATGCAGAATGGATGCAGGATGCAGGGAAAACGAAAAGACGAGGATTTGTGGAGAGTGGTGATGATATTGCACATCCTATTGTGCAGATTGGTAAAATTCCTTTGTCTATGTAGGATGGGAAAAAGAAGTACCTGTCTAATGTATTTCATGTCCCGAATATCACCAAGAACCTGGTTTCTATTGGTCAAATGGTTGAGGAGGGCTTGCAGGTTAGATTTAATCCTCATGGATGGTTCGTTGAGGATATGAAAAATAAAGGTCGCTTGATAGCAAAAGCGAAGAAGAAGGGTAGGATGTTTACGTTGGATGTAGACATGTCTGACTTGAGTGCAGCAACTTTTGCACATGGGACCGGTGTAGTTGCAGATATCGATATCTGGCATAAACGCATGTCATGTTAATGTACAATGACTTAAACTAATGCAGGCCCAAAATATTGTTGCAAAATTTCCTTAGTTCAAAGTTGCAAAAATGCATAAGGTATGTGAAGTCTATCAATTTGGAAAACAAGCAAAGTTTGGGTGTATTTTATGAAAAAGAAAAGTGAAGTGTTTGGGAATTTCAAAGCTTTTAATGCTATTGTTGAAAAAGAAACAGGCCTGTAAATAAAATGCCTAAGGTCAGATGGAGGGGGAGAGTACCTCTCAAATGAGTTTGCAAGGTTCCTGCAGGAGCATGGCAGAAAGCAACAATATTCATGCAGTCATACCCCACAGCAAAATGGACTTGCAGAAAGGAAAAACGGGCATATTGGAGAGGTATCTCATCCCATGCTCAACAAAAAAGATCTACCAGATAATTATTGGACTGAAGCAGTTGCTACAGCAGTCTACATAATGAATAGGACACCCACTATAGCAATACATGGCATGATGCCAGAGGAGAGGTATACTGGTAGGAAACTAAATATTTCTCATTTGAAATTTTTTGGTTGCATTGCCTATGTTCATGTTCCAGATGAGTTGAGATCCAACTCCAAAAGCTGAGAAGTGCATCTTTATTGGTTATTCTGTGCAGCATAAAGGTATAGATGCTATAACCCTTCTACTCGTAAGTTTACAGTGAGTAGAGATGTTGTTTTTGATGAGATGAGTAGCTGGTATAAACCAATAAATGTGATTGATGATGTAGATGCACAAAATGGTAATGCTGAATAGAATTCACAGCAGCAATCACAAAATATTAGTGGACTGTAGTGTCCTCTAGCAGTGGTTCACATACTTCGCCATGGACAAGCAGATTGAGATCAGGAAGACCTCCTCAAAGCAATGCAGGTAGTGGTATACAAGTGTCACAAAAAGAAAAAGAGAAAGTAGATCAGACCATGGTTGATGTGAATGCAGGTCACTCTTATGTGGATGGTGAATGCAGTGGCTCAGAACAGAGCCTTGATGATGAGTTGGGTATTCCTTCTGTTGTTACACCTGGAGTAAGGAAGACAAGGGATGTTTTGAGAGCACTTGGTAATGAGCCTATTTTGTGCTATCTTTATGTAGTCTAGTTAGTAGCTCAGTTAGTATGCCACCTAGGTTAGCTGAGTTTGGTTTGAGACCCACATATAGGGTTCACCTATTCCTTTTATACTAAGAGAGAGTTCTTTTGGCTTTCACAACTAAGAAGAGTTTTCAGCCTCCATCTTTGTATATATTGTTGAAATGTGCAATGTCCAATTGTTGGGATATTGTGTTGGTACCCTAGAGGGGTATGTTTGTGGGAATTATGGTAGCCACACAAGAGGATGTGGACTACATAAATGGATGTGGGACATTGGTCACCACAAGTTGGATGTGGATCAGAGGATGCCACATAGTAGGCTTATGCCTTGAGACTCTCTATATAAGAGATCTATCATTGTATTGTTTATCAAGCATTGGAATACATTGTTGAGTGTTGCCTACGTTGTTGTCTCCCCGTTATGGATTTTCTTGTATGGTTCAATCCTCCATGATTGTTACACTGATCTCATGTAGCCCTAGGCTTAGTGGCGGTCTCATTCAGTTTCTTATCATGGTATCAGAGCTGGTCATCGCTAAGCTTAGGTAGATTAGTGTGTGTATACTGTTATTTCTGAGTTTGAGTATGATTAGTTGAGAAAAAGAAAAATGGCACACTCATATCATTTTAGGGAGAGTTTATGTGAGAGCTTATGCTAGAACTGAGAATCAAGTTGCTGCTTATGATGAAGACCATTGTTGAGATGCTACAATGAAGGTTGCTGGAAACAAAGATTACTGTCGAAGAGGGTTGCTAAATATTGGAGCTGCCCATGGAGGAGGAGAACTGATGCTGCAAAGGAAGGAAGGTGCTTGGAGAAAGCACAAGATTGCTGCTTTACGAATGGAGTCTGTTGCAAATGGATTGCTATCATGGTATGGTTAATCCATTATTTAGCTGTTGGCTATGTTACTAATAGTCGTGATGGTTTTGTCGTTGGGTTGTAATCCTCAAAGAGTAGAGTAGGCGTGTCTTCATGATGGAGGAAGACACATGTTAAGATTCTCTCATGAAAAGGAGAGCACAATTTTGTGAGCAAAATGAGGAAGACCAAACAAGCGAGCTGGTGGATACGCTACTGTAGACAAAGACCTACAATTTATGAGCAAGAAGAGAAAGAAGAAAAGAACCTGTCGAAGATTGCCACTATTTGAAGGAAAGATTGCTGGTGCAGAGAAAGTAGAAGCTGTGAAAGTTGTTGCCGTGGTATGCTAACTGGTTTCATGGTTATTATGATTTTGTTGTTCATGGAATACTTGGACGAGAGAGCAAGTGTTTTTCATATGAACACTGCCACGGTAGGAAGTAATGATGATACTTATCTACCACAAGAAAAAGCTGTTGAGGCAGTTGTGAATCCCATCTGTGAAGGTTTAGTTGTTGATAGAGAGCGAATGAAAGAAACTGAAGAGTTTTGACATGCAGAGGAGGAAGAATGGGCAAAGCGGCAACTAGAGCTGCACACGCAGGCACAGGAAACTCAACGTCAACGAAAAAGGAGGAGAGTTGAAGCTGACAATCCAACTGAGAAGGCTGTATCCGTCGTTGAGAAAGCTGGAGGCGAGAAATGGAAAGCGCTGAGTGAAGCGAAAAAACCTCCTTATGTCGCCAAATCTACTAAGAGGAAAGCCGAGTATGAGAAATCCATGCACGCTTACAATTTAAAGCAGGACAAGCCTGCTGAAGAGAAACCAGTAGAGGAATCAAACAAATCCAAATCTGAGATCATGATGACGAAGAAGAGGAGTAAAGAGAAGTGTAAGCTATGAGAAAGGCACTGAAGAAAGCTCACTGAAGAAGAGCATAACCGCAGATTGAAGGAGAACTCGACATGACGGCACGAGAGCAGCTGCAGCAGGAAAAAGATTGATGGTAGACGATTACATACATGGAGCCAAAGTCCTTAGGGTTGGAACCCTACCTATTTCAGCCACATGCTCATTATCCTTACTTTATGCACCTTAAAAACCCCTTTTGTACAAGAAATTTTTTCTTACGCCTTGAAAAATTGGTGCAGCATTGGCGTGTATGGCAAATCATGGATATGTTGTACTATGACCGAGATTACTGTGGGTGCCCTGCCCTTGCATTGGCATAAAATGGATGTAATTTTCTCTCACCCATGTTTATGAGGGTCCTCTACCCGAGCCCATGGGTGCTCAAAAAGATATTTGATTGTGGTGTGCAGGAGTAGTGTACATTGATGATGCACTACTTGGGTTGGTTCCTTCTCCCTGACACATGGGGTGTCTAAAAAGCACTTGGGTGTCCCGCCCGCACAGCATGGTGTGTAAAGTGGATGATAAGGTGTCTAGGTTGCTAGACACATGCACACACATTTGTTGAACACTCCAATTTGTCATTGAGGGGGAGTGTTGAGAGAGTGAGTTTGGCAATGCCAAATCATTGGGGGTGAGAGGTGAGATGGTCACATATGATTGTACATTGAGGAGGGGTGTTGAAATGTGCAATGTCCAATTGTTGGGATATTGTGTTGGTACCCTAGAGGGGTATGTTTGTGGGAATTATGGTAGCCACACAAGAGGATGTGGACTACATAAATGGATGTGGGACATTGGTCACCACAAGTTGGATGTGGATCAGAGGATGCCACACAGTAGGCTTATGCCTTGAGACTCTCTATATAAGAGATCTGTCATTGTATTGTTTATCAAGCATTGGAATACATTATTGAGTGTTGCCTACGTTGTTATCTCCCCGTTATGGATTTTCTTGTATGCTTCAATCCTCCATGATTGTTACACTGATCTCATGTAGCCCTAGGCTTAGTGGCGGTCTCATTCAGTTTCTTATCATATATTCCCCCATTGTGGATGTGAGAAAGCTGCAAGTGAGACTCCTTTCTTCTCTCCCACTCTCTTCACATGCCAATGTCTTGGCAAGGTATTGGATGGGGCTTAGGAGAAGAGATAAAAATTACCTCTATCAAGTCCAAAGCAATGAAAACTGAGCATGCACATTTCTTATGTAGGAACAAAAAAAGCCATTACGTTCCTCTTCAAAAGAGTCTAGGGTGCTGACCTTAGAAGTGATTCCAGCTAGTCCCATAACCTTGTGTGTGTAGGGACCAAGAACCATTCCTATAGGCAATCCTTGAGCGGGGCTTATATGAAGAGAGGAAATTTACATATCAAGTCTAACGGATGATATCCTTGAGTTATGTGGAAGGGATAGAGACTAATCTTCACCTTTGTGTCACATATGGAATCCTACATCTCTAGCACATAATTTTAGCTTTATTTTAATGCACTGCCTATGAGGGGAGTTAGTGTCGATCTCACAAAATACACAACGTTGACTCTAGACCATTCAAAAGCATCCTGGAGAAATCCACATGAACAAATGCCATATACAAAAAATTTCACATTATTGCTTAATGATTAGTTATTAATGATTAATGATATAGAGTACATGTATATGGTGGTGTCTCGTTACATCTCTATCATGGAGTTTAAATAAATTTTTATCAATGGTTGTGACTCAATGTGAACATATACAGTGGAATCTAAATCAAACTCATGGGTGTCATGATTAGAAGGAAATTCCAAAAGTGCTATTGGAGACTGAAGGCCTTACACTTGTCATCATTCGAAGACCTCATGGGTGTCATTACTAGAAGAAAATGACAATATTACAACAAAATGTTAACGGGATATAACGTTAAGGAAGAAAAAGACTTCTAAAGCTATTCAAGATTGAATATAACATCTATGATGAAGATGATTATCTCTAAATTCTCTCTCTCTCTCTCTCTCTCTCTCTCTCTCTCTCTCTCTCTCTCTCTCTCTCTCTCTCTCTCTCTCTCTCTCTTCCATTCACTCCTTTTTCTTTTTTCCACCTCTTCCTCTCCCTTTTACTAATTCTACTTGCTTCTCCCACTATGCTAGATCCAAAGCATCATGTTTTACATTTTATTATGATTGAAATGTAGAAATCAGAACACATACATCTTAATCATACTACACAAGCATTTTACACTAGAAAACATATGCAACAATTGTATATGTAAGCTACAATGACAGTAAATGCCAACCACTTCTGAAATGGATGGATGGACATCACTGGATGATGTTGCCCAGGACACAAATCCTTCCTACCAAAGAATTGGCATGGCTTACAAGTTTTGCAATACATAGTGACATCCTTGAAGAAGGTCGACCAATAGTACCCAACATGTAAAATCTTCTTTGCTATATAGTCACCGCCATAGTGGCCTCCACATGCCTTGATGGTACAACACCCCATCAAAGAGAGTGTAGCACGTACTATCTCTACATATCTTCTTTCTCTCATAGCTAGTACTTTCTGGAGGAAAGGAGAAAGCGGTCAAAAACATGTAGATACCACCATACCATGGATCCACAACTTATATGGCCACTATAAGGATTACATCAAGGCACTCCTCAATCAATCAAAGCATTCTTCAAGTTGGAACAACCCCCTTTTACAATTTTGAAAAAAAAATCATATTCTTGTAGAACTGCCAACCATTTGGCCAACCGGCCCATGGGATTTGGTGATTGAAGAACCTGCTTTGCAAGATCATTGCTAGAGATTATAAGGAAGGACTTTCCAGCCACATAATGCTTAAATTTCTCAATGCAAAACACCAAAGACAAGGCATGCTTGTCCGCCTCAGAGTAGCGTCGTTCAGTTTTGAGCAATTGTGGAGAAGAAAATCGAACAAGATACATGAACCGAATTTCCCCTTGCTGGAGAAGAATACCTGCTAGAGTGTGCTCACCAAAAACCCAGGATTGATATAGAAAGTCTTTGACCAATCAGGATTGCCTAGAATGGGTTTTGAAGCCAAAGCACTCTTGATTTGTACAAACCCATGGTCACAATCCTCATCCCAAGAGAAATCAACCCCATCTTTTAATAGCGTAGTCATGGGTCACATCAAAGCAGCATATTGATCAATGAAGTGTGATAGTATCTTGCTAGATTGACAAATGAGCATACCTGATGTTTGGTTATTGGCGGGGAGAGCTTGAGGATAACTTCTACCTTCTCGGGGTCAGGCTTGACACCCTTTTTTGAGACAATATGTCCCAGTAACCTCCCTTGAGTGGCTCCAATGGTGAATTTATCAGGGTTTGAGAGTTCCATTCACATCATTGACCCTTTCATAAGAGCATTGGTAAGGCCAAATGGCATTACTTTGAATGCAAACATCCCCCAGGGTGTGACAAATATGGTTTTAAGCACATCCTCCTCAGCAATTCTGATTTGATAAAACCCAGAGTAACCATCACAAAAATTATACATCTCATGACCACGTACCTTCTCAAGAATGAGGTCTTGAAAGGGTAGAGGATGATGGTCCCTCTTGGGCCGCATTGAGTTTCTTATAATCGATGCAGACCCACCACTTGTTTTTCTTTGGGGTGATTACCACTGGTGAAACCCATTCAGTATTGTGAACCGAAACAATAAACCCAGATTTTACAAGCTTCAGCAACTCTAAGTGCAAAGCGTCGGTCTGTAGGGGCCCTAATCTTTGATACTTCAAAGCCACTATCTTAGCATCACGCTTCAGCTCTATCTTGTGTTCTATGGCAGTCACATGGCGAAGGTGGTGGTAGCTAGTTGCGAAGAGGTCAAAGAAACCTTTGAACATTTCTAGGAACTGATCTTTCTCACTTGGAGTGAGGTATGGAGAAAGCATAGATTCAAGATGTTGGGGACTAGCTGTTACCTTTTTCGTGGGTGGCGAGGTCGAAGACACCCCCATCATGTAAACTTCTTCCTCTGAGAACTCCTCCCCCCCGTATGAATCTTCCATTGACTTAGACATTGAGGATGAGAGAGTATCACTATCTTGCTCCTCTTCTTCTTCTAGCTCAGTGGCACTTGGTTGCACCGGGATCTTTTCCTTTGAAGCACCAAAAGACATGTGTCCCGTGTTTCAATAACTGACTACATCACTCTTTCTCACAACCACGGTCTCCCGAGTATGGCTAGGTAACTCCTGCATATATCTTCAATGTCCACGACATAGAAATTAATGGTGGTGGTCAACCCATTGACAGTGATGGGCAAATCCTCAATGACTTCCAGGGTGGCGAGTCATCAACCATCTGCTACTTTGATTCGAGTGGAGGAACACCTTGTGCATTTCAAATTCAACTTCTTCATGATACAGGGCACCATGGTATTACATGTGGCTCCCCCATCAACACACACACTTTTGATATGGCAATTATCCATGATGACATCTACTGTATGCAGGTGTCGATCAACATCTTCAGAGATAGAAGAAATATCTTGTACCTTTCCCTTTTTCTTGCTCCTCCTTGTTGAGAGCCCTTGCTGCAGCTCATGTCTCACCTTAGGGCTTAATGCTATTAGTTGAGGAAACATGATGCTCAAAGATTAATGAGCAAGGTCTCAAACGACCCAATAATCTTCTTGCCCTGAGCCTGATAGGGAAACCCGAGGGCCACTTACTCCTATGAGATCTTTTAGCCTTCTCTGTTGGTGGGTCTGTCATCTCAGCATCTGGGGCTCTGAGAAGGATACCTTCTTCCTAGGGCAGCCCGATCCATGGTTTGGAGAGGGGTCTAAGGTGGTACGACTTCTCTTCCCGAGGTCAAGGTCCTCTACATCAGAATCCTTAGTGCTTGATTCACCTAGAAGATTCATCCTTGGAATATTAGGACATTCGGTGTGATAATGACCCTTCTGGTGGCACTCGCAGCACACAACATTGATGCATTCTCTAGGAGGGTGATTGGCTTGATTTTTTATGCCCACCATTTCAAGCCAAAAACCATTCAGGGCCTTGGCAAGGTCATTGACTCTGGGTTCTTTAGCAGGAGGGGCTGAGGGAGTAGGAAGGAGGGGGGATCGTGGGCGAGGCTAGGGAAATATTCCAGGCAAAGGGTGAGGATATACATCTCTTTGAGGGTAAGCATCTAAGGGAGGACCATACATTTCAGATGGAGGTGGTGGATACATCTCTGATGGGGGTGGGGGTATGCCCTTGATTTGGAACCCCCAAGTTGTTGTTGCAAGAATTGAGGGGGTTGTGAAGGGACAACTATCTTCTTTGAAGTGGGGTCAAACTGAACTTTATCAAACTTTTGAGCAATCTCTTGTGCTCGCACCATGGTCTCTGGATTCTCCCATTTAAGCTTGAGGTGAAATTCATCACTTGCTTTTGCTACAAGGTAGCCTAGCACATGCTAAGTCTCATTCTAGCTCGAAATCTGGCGTTGTCCTCCTGCATGGCAATTAAACGGTCCAAGAGCACGGGCGCTCGATCCACATATCAGCACGTTGTCTCACCTTCTGACTGCTTCAGGTTTGCCACCTGTAGGTACACATTCTTTGGCTCCTCTTCTTTGCCAAAATACTCGATCATAGCTACTGTCAACCTTGGCCAAGTTTGGCGAACATCCTCGGCCTGCTTCTCATACTACACTTGAGCCAAACCCTTTAGAAATGTGGGAAGAACCAACAACCATCTATCTTTAGTAAGAAAGTTGAGAGAAACACAACGGTGCTTGAAGGCCACAAGATACTCATTTGGATTTTCTTCAACCCAACCACAGAATGTAGGAATGTCAGCCATGCTTGGAAAAGAGGAGGGGATCGAAGAATATAGTGGAGGAGGTAAGAAAATACAAGATTATGTATTGACAATAGAGAGTGGAATTTTAAAATGGAAGTGCAGGGACAAGACTTCTAAAAAGCAAATGTAAGCTAGAAACGGAGTATTGGGAGTGGTGCGATATTCCGTACAGGAAGAGTCCATGGCAAAGAAGAGTTTGTAAACAACTCTTATAGCTGACATCATTGTGGAAGATTGGGGGTACGGCATTGCATCAACTTGTTCATCAAAGCAAAGAGGAAAGCCATTACCATGGTAAGAAGATGCAGGGCTTGCACATCACCTTCCGAATCCTCAAGCTCTTGTAGTCTCCATGAGATTTTTTCTAGTGGGGTGAGGTTTGGCATTTCCATTCCTTTGAAGAGGTATCTCCTTTTGATTCACAAGACGCTCGTGTGAGTGAGTCAGCGATGCTATTCTGAGTTCTTGGAATATGCTTCACTTGAATCTCTTCAAAGTCTTGACAAAGTTGAGTAGCCTATTGATGGTGGCCTATCAAGGCTTCACTTCTCACTTTCTACTCAGCACTCACTTGTCGGCATACCAGTTATGAGTCACCTCGTACCTCTACTTGAGTGATTTGATGTTATTTGGCTTTTTGTAAGCCAAAAATGAGTGTGGAGTATTCAGCCTGATTAGAAGTGTCTACTGCCATGGGGCTGCCATACAAAAACTTTACTCCATCGAGTGAAGTCAAGGTCACTCCTACCCCCGCCGCTTTTGTCGAAGGTCTATAAGCACCATCAAAGTGTAAGACCCAAGCCGACATCATATAAGCACCAAGACACGTACATCCCAAGTCTCCCAATAATCTAAGATTGGGAGAATGAGTGGATGAGGGGATGCCAAAACCTTAGCAAGGCATTCTACCCCAAACAAGCTCACAATTTTCTGTTGAAAATTCACTTTGTGTCCAAAAAAAATTACCACATGAAGTTGATGATGTGGAACAAAAGGTTGATTAGGAACAAACGGGTTTCGAGGACAGAACATCTTAACCATATAAATGCATGTTATTACATAAGAACTTAGAGAACCCTAGCTCCTTGGTGTAATCATAGTAATAGCTCCTTGGATTTTCTTGGACCTTGACCTTTTTCTTGAACACTCTTTTCTTCTTGACCTTCAAAGGGACAGAGTTAGATGAACAACTAGATTTTGGCATTTTGTCGGCCGCTTGAGAGAATTCTCTAGAAGAGACTCACTTTTCACGCGTCTTCTCCACCTAGGAGGAATACTTTTTGATTCTGACCAGCCAGTCATAAAGAGCCTGGAGAACTGAGAGAGAAAGGAGAGAGGAGAGAGAGGGGGGAGGAGAGAGGAGAGGAGGTGGGAAGAGAAAATTTGCACAAGAGAACTACCAAGTTGTTGAAGGTGGCATGACATGGAGATTCAAATCTCAGTAGCCACACCATTTTTATTAACTAGAAAAGAAATCAAGGCATGAGGCTTAACGCTAGGCATGGCGATGCTCGAGGGCCATAGAGGGAAAGGGAATGTGAGGGGAGAAGCATTAACATGGGTGGGGAAAAGGGATTAAGAGGGGTGGGAATGAAGAGGGGGACTATGGCACAAGGGGGAAGGGAGAGGGGGAAGAGGAGAGGTGGAATGTAGAGATGGAGACATCAAGGGAAGAGAGTCATGCTTTATTTGAAAGGAAAGTAGGATGGGGGAAATCAAAGTACTAGCATGGTGGCTTTACAAGAATGAGCGTGTCACATCAAGGAATAGCCCCCTCCTTTTATAGCCAAGAGAGGGGGTCTCTCCCAATAAATGCATCGTCCCACATGCATGGTGTGTGTGGAGGAATCTCCCATGTGGGCTAGGCGGGTACGCACTCTCAATTGTGTGCGACAACCCTTTGCGTCCTTTTTCCACATAAATCAGACCCCATATCCCAAGTCTAAGATACTCGCTTGGTCTCTTCTCAATTTTATAATATGTTCAAACATCTAGGAGGACAAGTGGAGGGCTGCAAGGAATCTTGCCACCTCATCCTACTTTCCCCATTATTTAACTTGCATTCTTGGACTGTCTACACCCCCCCACATGGGCCTATCCTACATGGAGGGAATAATCCAATATGATATCCATCTCCACCTATTTTATATTACTTCTCCCATGGTCCTTGAGCCATGTCTCAATAAATGTAGGCATGGGACCACCTAGATGGAGGGGTGGCACATGGAGGAACCATGCCATGACCTTAACATTTTATAATATTACTACGATGGATTATGTACAACACACCTATGGGTCCTCTTACGTGGAAGGGTGGCACATGGTCATGCCCTGCCACCTCAACCCTGGGCCCTATGCACATCATATTTTATCATACTATTACCACACATACAAGCACACACACATATTTATGCCTTTTACCTTGGTTAAATTTATCCATAACAACGCACACACAAAAATATACATATACACATGTATATATTGTCCACATAGCCTTAGAAGGGTCAGTGGATGTTTTCCTTTAGAGAACCAACTTTAGTGTTATATTTCATCACACTTCAAAGCATATGGTTAAAGAAATCAATGTCAAGGTCCTTGGTAAGGCCAAATGACACTGACTAGATGATTCTCAAGGTCAGGGATCTAGTAGCATCCGATTATGTAATTGCCAAGGGGCAAATGAAATTTAATGGTACTCCAAGAGAGGGGTAAATGGTGCACCAAGAATTGACCCTAGAATTGAGACATGTGGCATGTAGAATCATCTAGGGATGTGTGGGCTTTGTGTACATCATGCAGGTGGGATACACATGAGAAATAATGAAAATGAGCTTCTTGTTGCCTAGTAGGAACAACGAAGTGTCATCGCTCGTGAATTGTGAAGAATTGCTAAGTTTGTGCATTTCATTTAGTATGTATATATATAATATAAATACATAAATAGATATATAATATTTTATATATATCACTACTACACATGGGCCTTATTCTGATGGTTAGCGTGCGTGGTGTGCTATTCGTCAGTACGTACGACGGGTCTAAAAAGTCGGTATATACTGACCTTTACGAAACTTGTAAATGGTCGGTATATACCGACCTTTTATAGAAGTGTAAAAGGTCAGTATATAATGACACTGAGACACTTCCCTATACCGATGTTTTACAGAGTGTTTTTTCCCATACTGACATTTAAAGAGAGTCCTTCCCAATGACAAATATTTTTTCTTTCCATACATAATTGATCCTTAGAAAGAATAAAAATACAATAGCATGTACATCAAGTTTGAAGCTCATATATTCATGTCCAAGTTTGAGATGAAAAAAATCAATCAAGAGCATTTACATCAATGGCTTCATCCTGAGCAAGTCCTGTGTGCCAAACAAGTCTATCTCCAACTCTATACCGAGTTGATCTCCTATATCATCAACGTACTTTGGCATCGTACGTTCACCTAAGACTTGATCTTCTGTGCATCTTCCTCTTGGCTCATATTGTGATCTTTATCTTCTTCGCTAGATCCATCTAGATCAATTGGATCTGGCATTGGTAGTGGAATCTCCAACATTGTACTCAAATAAATTGGACTTGTATAGAGTCCATTGTATAAAGTTCATTTCCAAAATTGGACTAAATACAAGTCCAATTTTTTTGAATATCATAGTCCCATGGTTTTTTTCCCATATACTTCAAAACAAATATTGCAATATTGGTTGAAACTTTATACATCCACTTATATAGAGTAACCATTGGCAGCTTTTCTAGCAAAGTTTGAAAACCCAAATTTGTCAAATTACCAAATACTAGATAAGCTTACAAAAATGCCTTCTATGATTAACTAAATAATTATACTTTGGTCGGCACCACATAGTTTTGAACTAAACTCCTAAGTATATCAAGATGACTTGCTCTCTTGGAGAAATGTACATATACACCTTCTTGGTGTAAAAATACACCATTTAATTGTAGGCCTTTTTAAATTACAATTGTGTGCCTGTTTGTTTCGACCACCTTTATGATGAAGGGTGGGGCTTGTCCCCCTATACTGTCACTAGGGAATCCAAGTGGAAGCAAGAAATACATGTAGAGGGGAGAACTTTTTCTTTTATATATATATATGTGTGTGTGTATATACATATATATGTGTATATACATATATATATATATATATATATATATATCTATGTATATACATATATACATATATAAATATATGTATATACATATATAGATATATACATGTATATACATGTATATACATGTGTGTATATATATATACATATATATGTATATACATATATATATGTATATCTAGATATGATTTCATGTCTATTATAAAATTTTCCAAAAAACAACTCAAAAATTGCAAAATGTTTCAAAATTCTTTCAAACATGTGGCTTGAGCCACATGTGCCCCCCCACTCCCAAACATGTGGCATGAGCCACATGTCCCTCCCCCCCCCCAAAAATGTGGCATGAGTCACATGTGCGCCCCCCTCCCCAAATATGGCTTGAGGCACATGTGCCCCCCACCCAACATATGGCTTGAGCCACATGTGCCGCCCCCCCCCCCACATGTGGCGTGAGCCACATGTGCGCCCCCCCCCATATATGGCTTAAGCCACATGTACCCCCCCCAACATGTGGCATGAGCCACATGTGACCCCCCCCCCAAACATATGGCTTGAGCCACATGTGCCCCCCCCCGCAACATATGGCTTGAGCCACATGTCCCCCCCCCCCCAATGGATTGTGTATAGCTTTTGTGCTTGAATTTATCATCTTTAGGAAATTGCACATATGCTAACCAACATATCCAAACATGCAGAACATGAGGAATGCATATTGACTAATCATGATTGTTTTTCAGATTCCAACATTCCAGCAAAGAAATAGGCGACTTCTCGTCGAGCAATATCCCTATCAAGCTTTCTTGATTTGATTAAAGGGCAAATAGTTTTTGACTAGTCTAGAAAGATTGTAATACAAAGTCTCCATAAAGTGTTGTGAAAGAGATAGACGTGAGACACACCTTGTTTAGTGATATTGACATAGCCTTGTATGTGCATTCCTCACATGTGCCTCATGCCTACTTGTTTGGGATTCATTTTGTTTGTGCTAGGCTAGAACCACATGATTTAAAGACTTAAATCAAGAACTTTGTTCCTTGAATTTGTGATAGAGATATATCTCTTTCTTAGTAGACAATGAGGCAACATAGAACTAGAGAGTCCTAAAAATCTGATGGCTCATAGAGCTTCTAGCCAAGTCAAGGTGAGGAAAGGTGAGTCCGAGTATGAATGGAACAGTCATAAGTCTATGTAGCTTTGAGCTATTGTAATGAAAGGATTACTTTTATAATATAAATGGTGTGTGCTCCTTTATGGTCTCTTCATCTCTTTTGCCCAAGTACTTCTATTCTTGTCTTCATATAGTTTGCTCACTTAGTGTGTTACCCTATGTTAGTTTACATTGACGTCTACTTCCACTCATTCTATGTTGAATAGGGAACTTTGCATAGAAACCTATATATTGCAAGAGAATACATATTCCTATACAAGTACACATGCTCAAACCAAGCTTGGTCACGAGGTAGTTAATTGGTCAACTCACCGGGTAGGAAAAAAGACCATCAATAGTGTGGTTGTACTATCTGAGGCTTAATTTTGGCCTCAATTGTGCAGTCTATCGCAAAGAAACCACTACTGTCTTTCCTCACTGTAGCATGGGGACCATTGTACATAGCTCTAAACCATTTTACATCAAGAATAAAAATACTAAATCGTCTAAAATCAATTTCATAGATTTCGTGTACAGTCCCACAATAATCCAATTGCAAGGAGAGAAGAATGGTATCTGAAGCACTTGCTCGGCTATCTTGTGTGAAGCTAGCCATGAATCCACAATCATATGTGAATCTCTTTGATTTAATGCATTCCATGCAAAAATGTCGTCCATATGACCATAATGCACTGTACTTTTTGTACTGTAAAAGAGCATCGTTAAAACAATCAAGATGCATCTATTTCATAGCATCTATTGCCACAGATAACTTAATTATGTCAAGAGGTAAGAAACTTAGATGCATCATACATCTAGCTGATAAATCTCACTCACACTCGTTTATTGTCTCTCCATCGTGTTTGGCTTTACGTAGAGCTAGTTGTAGCCAATCAAGTGACATATGAGTGGGGAGAAAGGTGAGATTCCATGGATATGGTTACACTCACCTGTGCATGACTCTGAATCTCATCCTTGCATTTATTCTTTCTGCTTTGGTCACTTCATATCTCTCAATCCACTTTTGCATCTCCTTGCTATTGAGGATACAAAACTTTCTTCATTTGCTCTTAGCTCATCTTTCTGTCAATCCCTTTTCCTTGGGGAACCTTGCCAAGATGCGATCATCATCCTTGTTATGCCAAGCGTGTGGCATATCGAGATCCAAGGATGCAAGAAACTCCGTGATATATACTAATGACTCTTGCACAAGACATCCCTCTGCCATGCTTGCTTTTGGTCTTGCTCTCTGCCTTACAAATCCCTTCAAAGTTTTCCTAAACCGCTCGAGAAAAAACATACGCCGACTATGAACAGTATGCGTAATGGCCACCTCATCAACTATGTGCACAAGTAAGTGCACTTGAGTTGTCATAATGCTCGAGTGAAAGTTCTTCTCAAGCAAGCATACAGCTCAAAGTCATTGCACTCTATGCATATGGGAGTCATACGACCTCATCATAGCAAGAAGAAATAGTAACTCCATCAAAGACATAAAAGTGAACCTATGCAAGCAAATTGAGGTACTTGATCTTCGGTTACCGCACTACATTTTGGGTATTGGTGTTGCATAAATGGTATTCTCCAAAGACAATAAATTGGCACTATTACTCTTAAAAAATTACAATAAGTGCTTTTGGATAACTCAAAAAATCATACTACCTAGGATTTTATATCATTTAAAGGATAAAATATTGAGCATATCCACACTAATTTGGGATTAAAATATCTTCATATAGTCAAAGTCAAGGAATGCATTATCATAATGCAAAAGATGTCAAACAACAAAGGGTGAAAACCCCTCATCAACATGATAAATTAATCAAGAAGAGGTCTTTATATCAAGTCCATCATGCCAAATAAGTCTATCTCTAGTTATATCTTGAGCTCACCTATATCTTCAAGACTTGTACTAACTAAAATGTCATCATCTAATGGTGATGATGATTTCAAAGGTGCAAAGATGTAGTAGATCTACTAGTCATGGTTCCCTCAAAAGATTATGAATCAAGATCTCCATCTTTCTTTAGAATATTTGATGCATTAAGTAAAAGCTCTAGCATCTCAATTTACTCTAGGTCGTAACTTGGACACATACCAACATCTTGCATCAAGTTATCCAAATGAAAGACCAACTGTGTTTTGCAAAAAAATGCCATTATAAAATGAGATACTTATATATACATTTAAGAAACCTTGAAAGCAAGGTCATGAGTTCATCCATATATATTTACCTCCTCACATTGGTAATGAAGAACAAAATAATCATTTGCATTTGTCTAGAGTTTGGTAGACTCTATGGGGAAAATGCCACTACCATTGGCACCATAGCATTGGCACCATTGTAGGTAATGCTAAGCCAAGTTTAGATTAAAAAATGTAAATACTTAATTGTCTATATTCAACTTCTAAAAAATATCTTGTGTGGTCCCATAATAATCTTGTGTGGTCCCATAATAATCTAGTTGTGAGGAAAGAAGATTGATATTTGATGCGCTTGCTCAACTTCTAAAAAATATCTTGTGTGGTCCCATAATAATCTAGTTGTGAGGAAAGAAGATTGATATTTGATGCGCTTGCTCAATTATTTTATGAAGTCAACCATGACCCCATTACTAAATGTGGTTGTCTTTAAATCAATGTGTTCCACATGATATTGTCATCCATATTATTGAGATATGAACGCAATGCACTTAGTTTTTCTATTATAATGAAAAATCATCATAGTAGGAAAAGTAAATTGGTAGTGACATAAATGTTATAGTGATTGTAGCCATGGTCCTTAAGCAAGTTACAAGCACAATTAAGTCAACGAGTCACAAGATCGTCACAAGTGAGAAGCTTACAAATAGATCGCATCCAGCCTTTGCAAATGCCCCACGAGTGCCCCATTCTTTCTCACTTAATTTCTCCCCTTTGCCTTCAACCTAACATGAGGCTTTTGTTAGCAAATAACATGGCATTGATAAGAGAAACCATGAGAATGTAAGTGACCACTATAATAGCTCTTCAACTCACAAACACAATAAGAGCATCACACATGAACCCATAGACTATATATTTCATCACACACGAACCCATAGACTATATATTTCATCACCCTCTCAATCACTTGCAACATCCCATGCTCTCTATGGATTTAGTCCCCAACTTCTTCTAGAAAGCTATAGATTTTAATCTCAGCTTTGTGTTGATAACTAAAACTCCAAAATTTGAGCTACATATCAAAATTTATCACAAAATAGTGATTTTGGGAAAGTGTAATGGCTTTTTTTAACTACATGCTCTTTACCCATGTCTCCACTCGCCTACCTAGTTCCACCATGAGAACACAATCAACAAGAGCTTTCTATCATCATGCAAATAAACAACTAGTCCTAGCATGAAAAACATGACCTAAGATGTACAACAGTATCAATTTTTCCTAGTTACTCCCACTAGTAGTTCAAATTTGGGGTCCTCGAAATCTGCCTATCAGCGTCTTGGGGGGTCTTGCATATATGGTTGGGTTCTATGTTGGAGTCAAATTATCACTTTGCATAGCGACTCTCTCTATTTTGGCCTCTCTTTTTTTTCAAAATTCACCCATATTTCTTATGATGTGCTTTACTTGAGGAGCCTCACCTACCATAATGATTTTTGCACCAACCAACCCTCTACTTCCCTCGCGTCTTGGATCACTTTGCCTCATAAACACCTTCAAGGTATTCGTAGACCTTTCAACATTTTCAAGGTTTTCATAAACCTTTGAAGAAAACCCATCTAATGACTATGACCTATATATTGTGTCTACTTGCCCAATGAGTGAATTTGAGGCTTATCAATTCTTGATAATGAGACTCCTTTAAATGGATCCACCTTTTAACGAATTTTACATGCCAAAGAAAGATTCCATCATTACTCATCAGGTGCATGCATGCATTTACTTAAGTGATGGATACATACTAAGATTAAAACATCATTCGATGTAGTCCACCCTAGCCTTCTCGATGCTCGATATGGAGATCTCTTTTTTAGATATGCACCTATTTCATGTGCCCATGTAAGATTCATACTCAGTCTATAGATTATTCAACTTAAATTGAAGAAAATGCAATCAATGTGAGTTGATAGTAAGCATACCTTACAAATACCACTGATCTTGAATATAGCATTTCTAACATCTTGTAAGCACCCTCTCACTGTAATTGGGAGGATGAACTATCCAAGCATTAAAGAAGTCATGTCAATAATATAACATAATCATAATTGAGTCATAATTACACTAACGCATCATGGTTATCGGTACACTAATCCTATATCTTAGAATACTTGTAAGACCTTGTGCCAATCGTGGGACTTGAGCCCACTAAGCTTATTGTACTTTGAAAATGCTCCTTTCAAGCAATGCATGTACCCTGTCGGTGTTCGAAAAGAGGCAATGTCCTTGTTGACTGCTGCCTCCTCTCTCTTGGAGAGGATCCATGTTGCTTTCGGGAGGAAAACTCTATGAACATGCACTTGGGGCCACAAATGAGGCATACTATTCATAGCACGCAAGTCTTCTCACACTCCTCTCGAGTCTTTGTCACCAACCAAGTGTGCCTAAATAGTAGCCCCCACATTCTTAAAGATATGCATGGGATCCAAGATATGATTGATTTGTAACTGACCCCAATAAGGAGGCTCGTGAAAGATGGATAGCCTCTTCATACCAGGAGGAGGCTCCTCTCCATTTGCCTTAAAATATGATTGTGGTGGATCAAGTTAGCCTCCACGTGCGAGATGCTATAGCAGAAGGTATCGAACATGGCCTTCATAAACCATTTTCCTCATATGTCTGGAGTGTCATGCAAGTGCACTCAAACCCTTCCCGCAAACAGGACAAGCATGGTCCCACTTATTGAAAGTCATTCATGCGTGCATGAATGTGTTAGTATAAGACATGCGCTAGAAAGAGAGTGATAAAAGTATCATTATACATGTAAAGACACAACCATGTACCTACGCACTCTCCATATCTTGGGTAGTCATGCATGGTCCACATCAAGATTCCCCTGACCAAAATGTCATTGGTATGTCTAGGAGCTCTGGAAATATCAAAGACCCGCACTCCTCTCCATAAGATCTGTAACTCCTCTATCAAAGGTTCCATGTATACGTCCATATTTTTGGCCTAATACTTCCCTGGCACAAGTAGTGCAAGCATGAGGTGTCTCTTCTTTATTGTTAGCCATGGTGGGATGTTGTCATTCACCAAGGCTATAAGCCATGTCGACCAAGATGCCCGAAAGGGTTCACACCCTCCATGGCGAGCCCAAGATGTAAGTTGTGTGGCTCCCCTGCAAAGTTCGGCCACTGATTGTCTATGTGCTTCCAAGCAGCACAATCTGTAGGAATCCTTAGTGTGTCATCAGTGGACCGATGTGTAGCATGCCAAGTCATCAAGTCGGCTATGTATTTGCATTGGAACATGTGCTGTATTCTTGCAATGATGGGAAAGTGTCTCAAGGCCTTTACTAGGATCTTCTCACCCTACAAGTCATCTCATCAAAACAATCAATATCCAATGCATGAGATAAATTAATGCAGGAGCTAACCTCATTAAGGCCGAGACACTTGTATTGGACCACCCATACTTTGCTTGCAGATTCAAGATTGAGAGACAAGCCCTTAGTTTTGATATCCCAGCACCCTCGTACAACCGTGTTGATTGTAACTCTCACATATTGGCCTCAGACTCGGACATCACATGTGCATGTGATGTAGTGCTTCTAAAAATAGAATCCATCATGTCCACCATAACCTCGTCATCATCTGGCACATTCAGGACACTATCCTCCTGCTCAAAGTGTGAAGGTATACATGCACCCTTGCCACCCTCCTCATCCTGTCTCAAGGTTTCGTGTACATATAAGATCATGTCTCAAGGTTTCGTGTAAAGTACACATGCAATATTAATCACGAACTCAAATAGCACTGACTTACCAATAATCCATCACCACGTGCGCCACCAACGGTGGGTACTGGTGTAGGCTCCTCCCCATACATCCGCAAGTGGTGCATGACAATACGGCGTTGATGTCATACTTCTCGCTTACAATGAGTGCAATGACAATACAACCTCTCCGTAAGTCACTCCATGCTCCCAGGTGTTGGTGCATCATCTGACGAGCTTCCACTCGTCCCTTCCATCTGCACACCTCCAAAATCACAACACAAAATGCACAACACTTCTTTGTTTCTTTTTATTTCTATGATTTCTCCAGTCCTAGTGAGGTCATAGTACAGGTCCTCAAGCAGGGGTAGGGGAGTGGGAGTGGTAGTAGCAGACCTAGAGCAAGGGGTGGTACTGCGAGCGCTTACAAAGCAAGGAGAAGCAGAGGGAGTGGGAGTGGGAGAGGACAAGGGACCTGACTGGTATTGGGTCTCATGACCAAGTGGAGACATGAAGGGATGCGAGTGTGCTCACTCATCTACATCCCTTGAGTCACGATAGCAACCTTGACCCTTCCTACTCTTCCTTCCCTTATGATGGGTACACCCAGGTGATGACCCCTCGGTTGAAGGGGCTAGAGGGGACGACTATTGAGTAGGTCCAACCGCTATCGATGGCCCTGATCTACCCTCGAGGGGTGTAGGAATAGATGAGGTCCTCTAGGACAGCAGATAGAAGAATCTCGATGCGTCCGCATCGCTCATCTGTGCAATAAACTCGTCAGGACTCCCGAGGAAGCCATGGGCTACTAGTAGCAAAGGAGTTCTTAGAGGAGTAGTCACAGTGCTAGGCCTCGTCCTAGGGGTATCACAGGGTTAGGCCCCTGAGGAGTCGACTGAGGGGAATCAAAGTCCTATGGATCATGGCGTCTCCTCCTATGAGGGGTTTTGTACTTGAAGGACGTGCGACGTGATGCCATGTCTAATTTGGGGAGATTGGACAAACGTAGACACAAACACAAACACGAAAATAAAAACAAACACAAGAGCAGGTAAGAAGCAAAAGTACAATTTTACTTAAAAGACAATTTATTACTACAAACTCAAATTCAATTTAATAAAACTATGAAAAGGCAATTAATTACTTAAGACAATAATGAAAAGACAAATACAAAAGGATAATTATTTACTTAAGACAATTATGAAAGGATAATTATTTACTTAAGACAAGTGGAAACCAAGAGAGTTTTCATATACAAAATATATCACAAAAAATAGTATTATTAAACAAGAGTTTGCATATTCGACGTTACACTTCATGCAGTCTGTATCGTGCACAATCTTCTCTGCTACATGTGATAGTAGAGTTTGGATGTCCCAAATCACTATAACGTGGGAAACCGGGTTGGGGTTTTGGGAAGACACTCGTGGGTGAGGGCATGGGCATCCCATTTAGAATCTGTTTGAAAAAAAAGAACCAAATACGGCTACAGAGCAAAAGAAAAAAGAGGAAAAGGATAAGAAGAAGAAGAGAGAGTGAAAAGAGGAAAAATAGAGGGAAAAAGAGAGAAGGAAAAGAGAGAAAAAGAGAGGCAAAGAGAGAAGGAAAAGAGAGGAAAAGACAGGAAAAGAGAAAAGGAAAAGAGAGGCAAGTGCATGAGAGGTAAAAAGAGGAAAAGAGAGAAGTAAAGAGAGTAAAAGAGAGAAGAAAAAGAGTAGAAGCATATGATTATAAGCATATGCAAATGCATATGAGGAAAAGAGAGAATGGATGCTTAAAGGAAAGAGGGGAAAAGAGAGGAAAAGAGAGAAAGCATATGATTGGGCTTATGCATGAGCATATGCTCATGCATAAGCATATAAGCATAAGCATACGCAAATGCATATGAGGAAAAGAGAGAATGGAGGCTTAAAAGAAAGAGAGGAAAATAGACAAGGAAAAGAGAGAAAGCATATGATTAGGCATATGTCATGCATATGCTCATGCATATGAGGAAAAGAGAGAATGGAGGCTTTAAGGAAAGAGAGGAAAAGAGAGAAGGAAAAGAGAGAAAGCATATGATGATTCATATGCATGAGCATATGGTCATGCATAAGCATGTAAGCATAAGCATATGCAAATGCATATGAGGAAAAGAGGGAATAGAGGCTTAAAGGAACGAGACAAAAGGAGAGAAGGAAAAGAGAGGAAAACAGAGAAGAAAAGAGAGAAGTAAAAGAGAAAGCATATGATTATGCATATGCATATGCATGAGCATATGCTCGTGCATAAGCATACGCAAAAGAGAGGAAAACATAGGGGAGGAAGGAGAGGAAATAAAAGAGGGGAGGAAAAAGAGAGGAGAAGAGAGAAGGAAAAGAGAGGAAAAGAGAGGAAAAAGAGAGAGAAAAGAGAGGGGAAAGAGAGGAAAAGAGAGGGAAAGAGAGGAAAAGAGGGGGGGAAAGAGGGAGGAAAATAGAGAGGGGAAGAGAGGGGAGGAAGAGGAAATAGGAAAAGAGAATAGAGGAAATAAGAAAAGAGAAGAGAATTTAAAAAAAACTTCTTAGTGTAAAAAAGGTCGGTATTTTTGTCGAAAAACGGCATGTACCTTGTAGTGTGTGTGTGTGTGTATGCATATGTATATATATAGAGATTTATATATGTATATATATATAGATATGTATATATATACATATGTATATGTCTATATATATACATATGTATATATGTTTATATATATGTATATGTCTACATATATTTATATGTATATATGTATATATAGATGTATATGTCTATATGTGTGTGTGTGTGTGTGTGTGTGTGTGTGTGTGTAGTTTTATATAGCTTCAAAGGAAATTTCAAATTAAGTTAATTGATGTGATGGTTCATTAGAGTTAATGACTGCATTTAATTAATCTGTATATATATATATATATATGTATATGTCTATATGTGTGTGTGTGTGTGTGTGTGTGTGTGTGTGTGTGTGTGTGTGTGCGCATATATGTATGTGTGTGTGTGTAGTTGTAGTTTTATATAGCTTCAAAGGAAATTTCAATTTAACTTAATTGATGTGATGATTCATTAAAGTTAATGACTTCATTTAATTAAGCTAGATCACATTGCACTACTATGGCTTCATTAGGATTTCAAACCATACAAATGTTTCAATGAAAATATTGTCGGTCTCTTTCATGGGGGAGAGAGAGAGAGATGTAATGCTAGAAAAATCAATTTTCCCAACTAAACACCCTTAAAAACTTTTATTCCCCGAAATGAAAGGCAATCTATGATCCCAACTTTGCAACCCAGTAGAGCAAGTCTCTAACCCTCGTAGACGTGTCATGCTACTCATTCTCTTAAAGGTAAATTTGATTAGTGCTTTAAGATATTGTATGAGAAGTTTGAGAAATGGAAGGCTAAGAAATTGCCTTTTGTGGAAATTAAAGACTAGATGTGGCAAAGCATATTCTTTTGTCTTTTGTTGTTCACTATCTATCTTTCTTTTTTCAAGAGCAATGTTGAATAAAGTTCATACTTTAATTCGGGATTTCTCATGGAAAGGACAGTGGCGTTCTCCTTCTTGAAAAGTGGTAACCTTGCCTAAGCAGTAAGGTGGCTTGGGTAGTGATGCAATAAAGTATAAGTGCGATAGATTATGCACAAAAAGGTTTCTCAAAATGGGATCATCACAGCCATGGGCTGTTTTAGCTCGTCATTAGCTATGTGATGTTGGTGTTGGTGGTCTGAGTGGCAATGAGATTCCATGGCAAGATTTATTTCCATCAAATTTTTGAATAAAACTCGCTTTGCTATTAAACTTAGTTCACGCAAGAAGGCTTAATGTTGAGTTAAAAAATGATACTCCAAGGAAGTTAACCACAATGGAGTTATTTGGACAAGGTTAGGTTAACTTTTTGACACCGGGCATCGTTGATGACTTGGCTTTGCCTCAACGTGGCCTTCAATTATCTCCTCAAGCTGTCAGGCAGCATAGGGACGTTGCCTCCACTATTCACAGAAAACCTGCAAAGTACATACAATGAACCTGCAACATTTTCATTTTCACAATTTTGTCAAATCTGCAACATTTTAGGCAATTCAGTTATATTTTAGCTAAAAAATCGGCAAATTCTCCAAAAAAACCAAGTAAATTTGAAACCCCAAAGTTTTGTGATTTGTTGAGAAAAATGTTCTCTCTGAAAACTTGGATGAAATTCTCGCTTGAGGAACGGGTTATGCTCGACCCGATTTTACACCATTCTCTGCATCAACAGCAGCATCGTCAGCGATTCGGCCTCTAGCCTCCATATAGCGCTAGAGCAGCAGCCATGAGGGTTTCGCCACCCTGTTTCTACTGAGCTTATAATAGTATTTATTGGTGATTCCCAAGGCCAAAAGTAATAACGCACCTGTCTTTTCGTTAGCACTATTCAAGACGTACCATGGTTATACATATTACAAACGCTCCTTCCGTTAAACCTGTCCCGATAACATTAACACAGCAATAGAAAGAGCTGCTGCGCAATGGAAGTAGGCATCTGGATTTGAGCAATCGGAACAAAGATGCTTGTTCAAATCCAAAGATACGGCCAATCCTAAAGTTCATAAAGTTAAAAATGCAGTTGGAATGTATCATGAGACCTCCCAGATTCTGGGCAGAAGCAGCCAATTTTTAGCATTCAAGCCAACTCGTAGCGATACTCTATAAGACTCTCAGCCCAATCAACCCATCAAAGCTGGGCAAGCATATAAAACTAATGGGAGCTCTCCGTAGCAGTCATGTGGACAGCAATGTCGATAACGTTTATCATGGTACCAAGAAGAAAAAGCTGGGCAATCCTTTATTTAACTCATCTGATATCAAAACATTATCTAGGATCCAAGTAATCCACAAGACCTGTGCCCTTTCATAAACACAGCCACATACAAAAGCTTCTTCGAGAGAAACCTTAAATCTGATAGACCAATGGCCAATAAAAAATGTGGGATGCTTGGCAGCATTCAAACCTTCTACATACATGGTCTGGTATTCAAATTTTCTTGCTCCCGCTGTAAAGATTCGTCAGAAATAGGTCCAATTTATCCTCTGGTGGCATCCATAACTTTGTGGTCACGCGACGGAGATGATTTATCTCGTTCACCGAGAGTAGACATTCTTGGAGAAGGCCAATTTTGTGTACGACAAATCTTAAAAGACGGTAATTTATGGAAGCAGAGCAGCTCAGGGTCTTTGCAACTCGTCTGTAAGAGTCAACCAGAATCTACCAAGGCTGCTTCAGGCCTGAATTCTGGACCTCTGCGCATGAATTTGACCCAAAATCTTTGAGCAATTTTGTGTACGACATATCTTAAAAGACGGGATTCAATAAATAATTTATGGAAGCAGAGGAGCTCAGGGTCTTTGCAACTCGTCTGGAAGAGTCAACCAGAATCTACCGAGGCTGCTTCAGGCCTGAATTTTGGACCTCTGCGCATGAATTTGACCTAAAATCTTTGGCAATCGCACCCCCTGTTTTGGTATCCAGGGCAATAACAGAAGGCAACGCATTGTTCACGACATATTACATCCGATCTTTGTCAGAAAATTTTTCTTGTAGTATCCTTTCAAGGAAATGAAATAACTAAATCAACCTCCACAATTGGCAGCTACCAGCAAACCACTACACAACAGATCACTCAATTCGGAGACACCGAGTTGACCTAGAAGGCGAGGGACCTTGGCAATAGCAGAATAGATATTCCACACGATATGTTTTTTGCTTGCGTATATCACAGGGTAAACTTAAAAGGCTGATGAGTTCAGTTGGGCTCCTTCCTTCCTTCCCAAGTTCCTCCTGAGATATTGCCTGGATAGAATCGATTCTTCATCGAAGTTATCTGGATCAGAACTCTCCCGCATAATCGCCAACAATGCGAGAGCCTTCTCTTGAGCACGAGGAGTCCCTTGGTCAGCTAGGGTTGTCAGCATCTCCCGTGCTCCTGCCTGCAAAGCCATCGACTTAAACCGGAGGTTACCCTTGGACAGAAGCAGAAGGACTGCAGCAGCATGTTCGCTGGTGTCGTCACTGGAAGATTCATCGGTACCACGGGCAGCCAGGAGTTGTACCAAGGTGGTGATTCCATTGAGTTCAAGGAGGGCAGCGCGGCCATCGGGTATGGCAGCGAGATTACCGAGGATGAGAAGCGAACGGCTAGCGAGGTCGGGTCTGTCATGATGGTCGGGATGAGCGAGGGCGAGGAGGATGGGCACTGCACCGACCTTGACGAGCTTGGCACGGTTGCTTTGGAGGAGGGAGAGGTGGTAGAGGGCCATGGCAGCGTCCTGGCGGGAGGAAGGAGGACCAGAGCGGAGGAGGTGGAGGAGGGGAGGAATTGCGCCCAGCACACCGATGGAATGTTTGTTATGATCGGAGAGGGAGAGGCTGAAGATGGCGCCGGCGGCGTGCTCCTGAGCTTCCGGGAGGCCGGATTTGAGGACCGCAACGAGAGGGGGGACGGCGCCCGAGCGGACGATGGTGAGCTTGTTGGGAGTTTCGAGCGAGAGGTTGACGAGGGAGGCGACGGAATTGATCTGGACGGCGGAGTTGGGCGATTGGAGGAGAGGCAGGAGGGCGTGGATGAGCTCGGGGAGGCAGAGGAGGCGGCGGTCTTGGGCGGAGCGGCGGCTGAGTTGGCGGAGCTCCAGAGTTCCGGCGAGTTCCGTCGACTCCTCCGCCGCCTGTAAGCGCCGGATCAACGCTTCTACGTCCACTTCCGTCCCTTTTGCTTCTGCGTTTTCGCCGGAGTCCTTGCCGTAGGAGGTCGGCTTCGTCGCCAGCGGCAGTGGAACCGGCAGCGGAACCCCCCTCCGCCCTCTCTCCGCCCCCTTCAACGCCTGACCCGACGCCGAATGCGAGTACCTCGCCGCCTGCGCCCGCCCCCCTCCTCCTCCTCCTCCGCCATCTTCCGTCTCCTTCATCCCTTCCGTTCCGCTTGTATGAGAGTAGCGCAGCCCAGCAGAAGCCCGCTCAGCTCCGCCGCTCGCTGCTGCATCGTTGTTGCCACCATAGCCCGCGCCGCTCTCGCTTGCAATTCCTGCTCCTCCGCCAGCTCCGCCTCGTCCCTCTTCGTTTCCTTTCGATCTCCCTCCCCCCATCCGTAGCCTCAGCCTCTGCATTGCCTCCATCGGTCGCACCGTCGAACTCTTCATCAACTTCCACCTCCCCCCTTCCGCCTTCCCCCCCTCGCCGCTTCCTTCCATCTTCCTTTCCTCACGTGGGTTCCCCGCATTCCCGTCTTCCTTCCCTTCTTGAATTTCCTCCACCTCCTCCCCGCCCGCAGATCTCCCGTGATCGCCATCCGCAGCCTCCTCCCCTTCGTTTTTGTACACATCGTCTTCCCTCGCCCCTCCTGCTTCCGCCACCAGCCGCCTCGCCAGCGCCACGGCCCGCACCGGCCCAGGAGGGACCGGGGCCGGCACCTCCCTCGCCCTGGTCAGGTTCAGGATCGCCGCTTTGACGGCCGTGTTGGGGACGAGGAAGTTGCGATCGAGGGGAGTTCCGAGGACGACACAGCGGCTCTGACCGAGGGCGAGCCAGGCCTCGATGCAGCGACGTTCGTAAGTCTGGCCAGAGGAGACGATGACGGGGTCAGCCATGAGGGAAGAGGAGATGGGGCAAACGAATTCGGGAGGCCAAGGGAGGAAGTCGAGGGGATGCATGGAGGGAAGGTGGTGAGGGGGGAGCCAAGGGGAAGGGTCTGGGTAGGAAGAGAAGGAGGGGAAGCTGCACACACCATGACTAATATGCGTTGAAAGGCAACAAAAACTTCACACGTTCACTGAGATTTGATCTCCGCCAAATTGGCGTTGAAAGGGCCAACTTACTTCACAAATTCAGTCGGATTTGCCTAAGGATTTGATCTTGTTGACCCTTTCCAGTACCCTTTCTTGCCGCTAAATCTGACGGCCTACTTTCCAAATCTATCTTACACGCCTCGCTTGACTTTCGCCTTCTTTCTTCACCCCGTCAACGCCTCCGCATTGTCAATCTCAGCCGTTCTATCTCCTCATCCAACGGTCATCCTTTTCTCTCAACTTATGCATACCTCAATGTACGGATGTGCTCTAGGGATGGAGGAAAGTGTAGATCAAAATTGCTAGAGGGATACCTTTTTCTTTTTCTTTTTGCAAAGAAAGGAACCTTCTATTATTGCTTGAAAAACTTGCAGCTTCCGTCTTCGGCCACCTTACTAAGATCCTCCCTACTCCGAAGAAGAACTCTCGGAGGCATACCACAAGAAGCGCCTGCTGGAGGAAAGAGCTATGGAGCATTTGAAGGTGGGTGAAGATGCATCCTCAAAACAAAGCAGCATTCCCAAGAGGCTCAAGGAAGCGGCCCGATCAGCTCGGGCTAGGAGTTCAATTTCCTTAAAGACGCTTATAAGGCTTTCACACAATGATTGGGTGCATGGAAGGACCGACCCTGGGGGAGGTTCGGTAATGTCTTGGAACATAAGGGGTTGTTGTGACAGAGCAAAGCAACACTGCTGTCTGGGGATAATTAAGAAGCTGAGAGCTAGTCTAGGTCTACTCCAAGAGGTGAAGTGTGGTGGTTCGCATGCAGGCAAGCAGGCTTCGTGGTCTATGTTAATTCCTCATGCAAAGGTTCGGGAGGGTCTGCCATTTTGGCCTTGCAACATCTTGGTTCGAAATTGGTTAGCCAGAAGGATGATGGTAGCCTCATTGCTCTATCGCTGATTTTGCATGGTGTCTCATTCGGGATGGTGAACATCTATGCCCTAATGAGTCTAACAAAAGAGCCGAACTCTAGAGGGAATGCAAACGGTTGATAAAGGATGGTGATTGGGTGGTCGCGGGTGATTGGAATTTCACGAAGCACTCGAAAGATAGATCCCATCCGGCTCACCCAAGATCTATTGAAGAAGTTGAGGCATGGGAGGACCTATGTTTAACGGTGGGCCTGGTCGATTGTTGGGATCTCAGTCATGAGGGCCTTGGTGACTTTACCTGGTCCAATCGTTTCAAGGGAGCAGAGTATAGAGTGGACAAGTTGGATAGAGTCTGTGTGTCTCAGGAAGGGTGGTGGCTGAGGAGCTTAATGCAGGGAGAAGTAGTTTCCGACACTGGCATTTTGGATCGCCTCCCTATGGTTTGGAATTTCTGTATCCCCATGAAAGTCAAGCGCTCACGGGATGTCGTGTTCAAATTCAACAACGCTCTTCTTGGCTCTAAGGAGGTTGTTATGCAATTACCAGAGCCTTGCAGGAAGCGAGAATCGAAGCTTTGGGCCCATGTGACTTTTGGGATTGTGCCATTAGACGGGTTTTTGGTAGGGCTAGAGAGATCCGTGAAGAGCATTCATCAGCCAGAAGGAGAATTGGGCGCAGTTTCATGGCGGCTCACCAGGATCTCAGAGTTGCTATCCAAGATTCGCTAGTGGATCCAATCCTGGCGACTTTATTGGCAGAGCTCGAGTGAGCGCTACATTATAGAGAAATTGAGGAGGTGCAAAGGGCCAGGGTAAGGAGTAGGCAATTATGGCTCGAGGTTGGGACTGTCCTTCTAAGCTCTTCTTTCAAATGTGCAAAAGAAAACATGTCAACAAAGAAACGATCGATAGGGTCGAGGATGCCCAAAGAAATTTAGGGAGGGAGTACTGGCATATCGCCAATGTCTTCTCCCAGTAATTAAGTGCGATTGTGGGAGAGGAAGTCAAGGTGTCAGAGGAATGGCGTACCTAGCTTTAGGCGACGCTTCACAATCTCGAGCCCATGCTGTTAGACACACAAAGAGAGTCCTCCTTGGCGACGCCATTCACTGCCAGAGAATTAAAGCAGGCCCTGGACTTGATGAAGAATGACTGTGCTCTGGGCCCCGACGACCTGACTGTGGAATGTTACCAATCATTTTGGGATCTGTTGGCTGACGACCTCTTTGTTGCGAATGGCCAACAAAGCCACCACTCGTGGCTTCCTTTCGGAGGATGTTAATGTCGGCTTGTTCAAGCTGTTCCCTAAGAAGCGAAGCAGGATCAAAGTGGGTGACTAGCGTCCGATCACCATACTGAATTATGTACTCATGGCACCATATTCCTCAATAGGGTGGTCTGGGGCTAGATTTTTCATGGAGCAAGGCAAAAGGCATAGGGTTGGGTCATGGTCGGGCCTCAACTAGTACGATCGGTTGTTCTCGGATTTCCCCTTGTGGCGGGTTCGAGGCTCTTATATAGCCATGGGCCTGGTGACAACTTGGAAAACTTGCTTAAGATTCCTCAATTGGGCTCCTCATCCAAGGCTGAAAGGTGATGCCCGTCTTTATGAATCTATTTGGTGGAGTCGAGCTTTCAGGAAGGAGGGCGAGGCGTTTGGCTGGCATGACCTTCGTCATGCAAGGAACTTGTTCAAGTAGGGCATTAGAATTTGGATGGACATCTAGAACCCTCGTGCGGTAGTTTGGATCCTGCTCGACGAGCTAAAAATCAAGTTCGCTCTTACGCTTGGGAAAGCAGACCCGATGGCGGCGGTCCTCAAAAGAATCATGGAGGATTGGCCTTCCAATTACGTTATTGTTGTGGATTTTAGGAAGAACCAATGTAGAGTCGGGAAGACTCGCCTACAAAAAATAATAGCGAAAGCGACATACAAGCTTCTGTCCCAAGGAGCATCGCTAGTCAGGAGCCTCAATTCTAAATGGGCGTTGAGGAGAGGTCCAAAATGTTGGAGGGACAGGCTTCAATAAATCTGGAAGCATTTTCGTGTGGGTAAGGCCAGATTCCTTCTTTGAAAGATAACTCATCAGTGCCTCCCTTTGAGGGGACGTCTGGCAAAGCGGATCGAGATTAACCCTTCGTGCTCAGTGTGTGGAAGAGCGAAGCAGGTGGAAATGAATAGGATGTGGAGCTACCTAGTGGCTCGTCAGTCTAGTCGAAGCTAGAAAGCATGATCAGGAGGATGGGCTTGATGAGAAGCTTCTTCCTCGGTAGTAGCTAGCATAGAGCCCTACTAGGGGACACTGCGAACCTCCCCTCAACGTTGGCAGCGGCTTGGCCATATCTTTGGGCCACAGTTCTTCTTGCCATCTAGGAGGTCAGAAATAGCATAATCTTCCATCTTCAAGGCAGCTTAACCTTGAGAGAATCTGCTATCTTGAATGGGGTGAGGAGTTACTTGAGGGATTTCACCAAGTTGTTGGGTAGGACAGATAGCATTGTGAGTGACACTCTAGGGGGAGTAGTAGGAGATCGGAAACACCACACTATGGGGCATTTTTCCAGCCCATTGCACACTCGTGTGGGCCTCTTTTCACACTAATTCACTCATATATTTTCGATGTGACCTCTGATTGCAATCCGTCTGCACCGGCATATTTCCCTACACATGTGGAGCAATCCTAGTTACATTATTATCACAATAGTCCCTACGACACTAACACATCTCTAACCCTCCTAACACAACTACAACAACAACCATACTTGCGACAGAGACACCTATTGCACCTCTCATCAAATCTGCATGCAGCTACGCTCGGCCAATGCCTCCGACACCAACACTCACCAAATCCGTATACAACTCCGCTGCGACCATTAGGAAAAAAGGGAGCTCATTTTGGGGCCTTTTAGGTTTTGGAAAAATAGGCTCTTGTCCAATCAGAAGAGGGCCAATGTAACGTTGGAAAAATACCAAAAACCATGTAAAAATATGAAATAAGTCATATTCAAAATCTTTTTCTTTTATTATGTCTAACATACGTGATCTTCAAAAGATAATTTTCTACGCCACATTTGGTGATTCTGACATCGCCAACGCATCCAGAGCGGGCCAAAAGCCCCAAACTGACCATGGAGACACCAAAAATCGACGCTGGAGACACCGACAATCGAGGCCCGTAGACCCAGAAAAGGGCAAAAAATGCTCGGAAAGGGGGATTTGCTCAAAAACGTGATTTGGCTAGCTGGGCGATTCCAGCTAGCCAAATCGCATTTTTGAGCAAATCCCCCTTTTCGAGCATATCATCCAGCTAGCCAAATCATGTTTTTGAGCAAATCCCCCTTTTCGAGCATTTTTTGCCCTTTTCTGGACCTCCGGGCATTGGTTTTCAGTGTCTCCAGCGTTGATTGGAGGTTTTGGCCTACTCCGGACGCGCTGGCGATGTCAGAATCACCAAATTGTTGAGATATCGAGCTCCACTCGTGATATGCCAGGGTGACCGTTGTGCATTTATGTCACCGACTTGTTAGCTGCACATGCGGTTGGTACACCGCCCACGAATAATAGCTAGATGACAGCTATCCTTATCTGCTCTAGTTTGTGGCTCAGTTAGTATGCCACCTTAGTTAGTTGAGTTTGGTTTGAGACCCACATATAGGGTTCTTCTATTTCTTTGTACTAGAGTTCTTTTGGCTTTCACAACTAAGAAGAGGAAAACTGTTTTCAGCCTCCACCTGTGTGTGTTCCCCCATTGTGTATGTGAGAAGGCCGCAAGTGAGACTCCTTCCCTCTCTCCCACTATCTTCACATGGTATCAGAGCCTTGTTCATGGTAAGGAAGAAAGCAAACCAAGTTTGCGGTGTCCTGGTAAGAGGACCAGTGTTACTTTCCTTTTTTGAGTTTGGGAGCAAATCTCTGCAGGTAGCACAGCCAGAAGCGCAAGAGTGCACTGTCTCAAATTGAGACGCCCTTTGTGGTGTGGCGAGAGGGCAGTTTATTTTTCTAATTCGAGGCCATTTCAGGGCCCGTTTTGAAGGCGGAAGTTCTTCACAGGCACTCAAAAAAAGGCCGTGTTTTTGCTGTGTGACCACTGCTTGGCTGGTCGGTGAAAAGTTGCCGCAGAAATTTCATTGTATGCCTGTGTGCAGAGATATTGGGTGTTGCAGAATCATGCTTGTTGCCTGTTGATGCAAAATCGTCACTAGGAAAGTACTGTGTGGTCAAATACCACTTTCGTCAGTTTTGTAGATCTGCCCGTGTGAGGCAAAAGCTGTGTTTTTCGCAGTGACAGAATATTTTACAGTGTTCTGTAATGGCATCTGATTCTCTTTCATAGATTGTCACTGAAAAGCTTGACAAGAACAACTTCCAGGCATGGAAGTTTAGAATGACGAATTTCCTTTGGGAAAAGACTATTGGGAGTTCATTACAGGAAATGAAGAAGAACCAGTTCTTCCTAATGTTCCCAATCAATAGGAAATGCAGGCATTTAAAGGATGGCATGAGAGAGCCAGAAAAGTTATGTACTGGCTGTCTATCAGTATTTCAGATTCTATGATTGTGCATATTCAGGATGCAAGCATGCCAAAGGAGGCATGGGATACTTTGGCAAAAATGTACAGCACAAATACGCAAGCCAGGAAAATGCAGCTCAAACAGGAGTTGCACAATGTGTAGAGAGAAAATTTGAGCATAAATGACTACCACATAAAGGTGAAGAAAATTGCAGATGCACTTGCTTCCATTGGGTCGCCAGTGGAAGATGATGATCTAGTTTCTGTGACCTTGAATGGTCTAGGAAAGGATGATGCACAGTTCCGGACATCCATTGCCGTCCGTGAAAAATTTCCTGATTTTGAAGCGTTGTTTGCTCTTCTAATTTCTGAAAAGTAGAGAAATGGGGGTGCATCTTCTTCAAGAGGAACTTCAAAAGAAACTATCTTCTACTCAAATGCTGGAAGAGGTAGAGGCAAAGGTAGAGGAGGCCGATCTGCAGACCATGGTAGAAATCAGAATATGCAGCAAACTCAAGAAAACCAGTCCTATGGAGGAGGACGTGGTAACTCTAGAGGCAGGGGGAGCCAAAGAGGCTGTGGTGGATGGCAGAGAGGCCAAAATGCAAACAACAATGTTGAATGCTACTATTGTGGTAAAATGGGTCATATGGCTAAGGACTGCTACAAAAAGCAGAATGTCATTATGAATGGAAAATTGCAGCAAGGCAATTATGCATCTTCCAGTAGACAGGGTGATGACAGAAATGAGCATCTATTTATGGTGCAGCACATGACCAATTCTGTGACAAGTGCAGAAGAACGAAATGATGTGTGGTATGTTGACTCAAGTGCGTCAAACCACATGACAGGTCATGCAGAGTGGATGCAGGATGCAAGGAAAATGGAAAAACCAGGATTTGTGGAGACTAGTGATGATACTGCACATCCTATTGTGCAAATTGGTAAAATTCCTTTGTCTATGCAGGATGAGAAAAAGAAATACTTGTCTAATGTATTTCATGTCCCAAACATCACCAAGAACCTGGTTTCTGTTGGTCAAATGGTTGAGCAGAGCTTGCAGGTCAGATTTAATCCTCATGGATGCTTTGTTGAGGATATGAAAAATAACGGTTGCTTGATAGCAAAAGGAAAGAAGAAAGGCATGATGCTTACGTTGGATGCGGACATGCCCGAATTGAGTGTAGCAATGTTTGCACATGGGACCAGTGTAGTTGTAGATATTGATATCTGGCATAAACGCATTGGTCATGTTAATATCAGCGACTTAAATCAATGCAAGCCCAAAATATTGTTGCAGGATTGCCTAAATTCAAGGTTGCAGAAATGCATAAGGTTTGTGAAGCCTATCAATTTGGAAAACAGGCAAGGAAACAATTTCCTAGGCATGTTCAAGAGAGTAAAAAGCCATTCGAATTAATCCACTCTGATGTGTGGACTACTAAAGATGCATCTATTGGAGGCTGACACTATTTTGTCACTTTTATTGATGACTTCAATAGAAAAGTTTGGGTGTATTTTTTGAAAAAGAAAAGTGAAGTGTTTAGGCACTTCAAAGCTTTTAAACCTATGGTTGAAAAAGAAACAGGCCTGCAAATAAAATGCCTAAGGTCAGATGGAGGGGGAGAGTACCTCTCAAATGAGTTTGCAAGGTTCCTGCAGGAGCATGGCATAAAGCAGCAATATTCATGCAGTCATATCCCACAGCAAAATGGACTTGCAAAAAGGAAAAACAAGCATATTGGAGAGGTATCTCGGGCCATGCTAAATGAAAAAGATCTACCAGATTATTATTGGGCTGAAGCAGTTGCTACAGCAGTTTACATAATGAACAGGACTCCCACTGCAGCAATACATGGCATGACACCAGAGGAGATGTATACTGGTAGGAAACCAGACATTTCTCATTTGAAAATTTTTGGTTGCATTGCCTATGTTCATGTGCCAGATGAGTTGAGGTCCAAGTTGGATCCAAAAGCTGAGAAGTGTGTCTTTATTGGTTATTCTCTGTAGCAGAAAGGGTATAGATGCTATAACCCTTCTACTCGTAAGTTTACAATGAGCAAAGATGTTTTTTTTTATGAGATGAGTAGACCAGTAAATGTGATGATTGATGTAGATGCACAAAATGGTAATGCTACACAGAATTCACATCAGCAATCACAAAATATCAGTGGACCTGCAATGTCCTCTAGCAGTGGTTCACATACTTCGCCATGGACAGGCAGATTGAGATCAGGAGAATCTCCTCAAAGAAATGCAGATAGTGGTACGCAGGTATCACAAAAAGGAAAAGAGAAGGTAGATCAGCCCATGTTTGATGTGAATGCAGGTCACTCTTATGTGGATGGTGAATCCAGTGGCTCAGAATAGAGCATTGATGATGAGTTGGGTATTCCTTCTATTGTTACACCTGGAGTAAGGAAGACCAGGGATGTTTTGAGAGCACTTGGAAGTGAGCCTATTTTGCGCAGGTCTACCAGAGCTAGGTATCCTATGGATAGGCTGAAATATAATGGATTTACAACCATTCACTATGCCTATATGGTCAAAGTGATATAGGAACTAGAACCCACTTCTTTTGAGCAAGCCATGGGAAATGAAAAATGGGAGAAAGCCATGGATGAAGAAATGGATGCCTTGGAAGCAAATGCTACATGGGAATTGGAACTGTTGCCTAAAGACAAGAATGCAATTGGCTGTAAGTGGGTTTATAAGATCAAGCACAATGCAGATGGTTCTGTGAATAGATACAAAGCAAGATTAGTTGTCAAGGGGTATGCACAGACATATGGTATTGATTATGAAGAAACATTCAGCCCGGTTGCAAGGATGGCAACTGTAAGAGCAGTCATTGCTATGGCTGCATCAAAGGGATGGTCTTTACATCAGATGGATGTAAAGAATGCCTTCTTGCATGGTGATTTGCAAGAAGAGGTCTTTATGGAGCAGCCACCAGGTTATGTTCATGCTATTCCCTGAGTTTGTTTGCACGTTGAAGAAAGCCTTGTATGGCTTGAAGCAAGCACCTAGAGCATGGTCTGACAAGATAGGACAGTATCTTGTCACTATTGGCTTTCAGATTTCCAAGGCAGATTTCTCACTCTATGTGAGAAAAATAGAGAAAGGTATTATGCTGCTTGTCATTTATGTTGATGATTTGATCATCACAGGTGATAGTGATGAAGATATCCTTCATGTGAAAATGCTATTGAAGCAAAAGTTTGAGATGAAGGATTTGGGAGAGCTACGTTATTTCTTGGGCATTGAGGTGATTAGATCACCAAGTGGGATACAACTCTTGCAGAGGCAGTATGGATTGGACATGCTGTCCAAATATGGGATGACAGGCTGTAAGCCTATTTCAGTTCCTTTGGAGCAGAATGTGAAGCTGAGCAAGGATGTCAGTGAGCTTCTGGAAGACCCTACTATGTACAGATGCATAGTAGGAAGTTTGATTTATATGACTATTACCAGGCCCGATTTAAGCTATGTTGTTGGATTGGTAAGTCAGTTTATGCAGGCTCGAAGGAAACCGCATTTGGATGCAGCTAGACGCATACTCAGGTATGTGAAGTCCACATTGCAGTATGGACTATTTTATGAGGCTGGGGTTCAGATACAATTGCATGGATACACTGATGCTGATTGGGCTAGTAGTACTTCTGATAGACGATCTACCAGTGGATATGTGTTCTCTTTTGGGAGCGCTGCAGTCACCTGAAGCAGCAAGAAACAGCCTACAGTTGCCTTGTCGAGCACAGAGGCTGAGTACAGGGGTGTAGCAATGGTTGCATGTGAGGTAGCTTGGTTGCATAAGCTACTTTATGATATGCATCAATCTATAGATGGGCTAGTTGTCATTTATTGTGACAACATGAGCAGTATACACTTGGAAAATAACCCAGTCTATCATGCTAGAACAAAGCACATTGAGGTGCATTATCACTATGTGCAGGAGAAGGTTTTACTAGGTCTTATTGATCTAGTTTATGTTAGCACAGAGGATCAGGTCACTGACATATTCACGAAGGCATTGGGCGCAGAGAAGCTGTGCAAGTTCAGAGACCTGCTTGGTGTGCAAGAATTGGGATTGAGCTCGAGGGGGAGTGTTGACAGATCGAGCTCCACTCGTGATATGCCAGGGTGACCGTTGTGCATTTATGTCACCGACTTGTTATCTGCAGATGCGGTTGGTACACTACCCACGAATAATAGTTGGATGACAACTATCCTTATCTACTCTAGTTTGTGGCTCAGTTAGTATGCCACCTTAGTTAGTTGAGTTTGGTTTGAGACCCACATATAGGGTTCTTCTATTTCTTTGTACTAGAGTTCTTTTGGCTTTCAAACTAAGAAGAGAAAAACTGTTTTCAGCCTCCACCTGTGTGTGTATTCCCCCATTGTGTATGTGAGAAAGCCGCAAGTGAGACTCCTTCCCTCTCTCCCACTATCTTCACACAAATTCTGCGTGGAAAATCAAGGATCTTATATATTTATTGAATGTGAAGCCTATGTACTAGACTGACATTTTTGCAGTAAGTATCTATATTTTATGGCATTTCCCATATTTTGAGTGCAACAAAAATAGGTAAATAGTGAATTTCTTAGAGGGCCCCAAAATGAGTTCCCTTCTTTCTGCACCAACACTCGCCAAATCCACATACAACTCCACTGCAACGAACTCCTCTGACAATCCTCTACCCCGATTCCCTCCCTAAAATTCAAGAAATCCCTTTGACTCCTCCACGACACAACATGTCTGGGCGCCGTCGCAATGATGGGGATCTTGACCTCGATGCGGAGGGGAACAAATTCTTAAACAATCACAACAATTTTGGCAACAATGATAACAATCAAGGCAGGCGTCCCCTGGGCAAACTCAAACTTCCCAAATATAATGGGAGGGGCGATCTAGCCTGATTCCTCCATCATTTTGATGCCACATGCCGAGCGAGTGGAGATCAATCCAATGAAACCAAGGTCGTCTGATTCCCCATGGCCTTAATCGATGAAGCCTTAGAATGATACCTTGACCTCCTAGTGGAAGAAAGAGCCACATCGAACCTGCTGTAAACTAAATTCAAGAGGCACAAATGGAGAGACTACAAGATGATCCCACTCTCCAACTAAGCAAGCTTGAACAAGGTCACCGAGAAGATGTACGCACGTTCCTGGGCAAGATGAAACAATTAATTGCCAAATGTGACCCACACCCTGATGCTAAGTACCTCACAGCCTGGTTCATTGCAGAACTAAGAAAAAAAATCCACAAAGACATGAAAAAGATTAGAAGTTACGAAACATTCAGTGCTACTCATGCGGCAGCCATTGACATCAAGGATGGCATGACCAACTCTGACCAACAGTGATGATGGAAGATCCAGTGCACAAGATAAGCGCTGTGAAAAGGGAAAATCCAAGTCCAATGCTGAAATGTCTAATGAAGATGACCTAGAGGCCATGACCATGAAACTAAAAGAACAAATGATGCAGGCCATGGAACAAAAGTTTCACATGTCTCAGCCGTCACCACCTCAGACTTATCCACGACGAGAAAATGTATGGTTCCCACATTGCATGGCCAATCATATAGCAAATGAATGCCCGGTCCTAAGAGCTAGGATCACTGCACAAGCAAATCCACTGCCAAGGTTATGGTGCCATATCTGCATAGTCAATGGCCATGGTGAAAATAGTTGCATCTTCGACATGTGCAACCACTCGCATCAACCTCAACAATACCAACCGGCACCCATACCAGTGTACAGGCAATAGGCACTTGCATAAGCCCCCCTAGCTTTGAGGTTGAATCTTGTTCCCGTTCATATAAAAGTCTTGCAATTACTCAAGAATCCAAATCCACGACCATATCCAAGAGTGCCAAATCCAGCTCCTCCAGCAGTTCCAATACAACTTCAGGCTAAGGAAGTGGATTCACAATTTGAGTATGAAGCCGAGTGCCTGGTGTACTGTGTAGAAGGCATAGAAGGTTTAATACCAGTCTATGCAAATCCGGTTTGACCCAACACATATCGAGCGCCAATCAAGTGCTACGGTTGTGGAGAGAATCACCGAATCACAGAGTGTCCTCATTATGGTAGCCCCGCTACTTTCCAACCACTCTGCAGATATTGTGGCATAGGCCATGCCTGTATGGATTGTCTTATGAAAAATAAGGTCCCATAACAAATTGAGGCTAAGCTTGATGTCCCAATCAGCATTATTGGGGTGGACCATCAGAGTCTGGGGCGAGCAGGCGTAATATCACAACCTATGAATGTAATTACACACCAACAAAAAGAGGCCACCAAGGATCCTAATATTCCAATTCAATCAAGATGACTTCTTCAAAAGAAAGCACAAGTGCCTCTTCCTCCGCCAAGTAATAAGCAGCCAAGCTCATCCACATCAGCTCCCGAGCCTCAAATAAAAGAAGCTCCATACCCAAATGTAGAAGTGGAGAAGGCTCGATTTCAGGCACTTCAACAATGGGTACAAAAGGAGTTAGCTCAATTCGAGGCTGAGAAACAAGCACAAGATCCAATCCTTGACTTGGCCCCCACCGAGTGTTGATACTGTACTCGAGCCTCTGTTCCAACAACAGAATCCGCAACATAATGTACCATACGTGAACTTGAAAGAGCCTCGCTTTCTAGCATTCTAAGTTGTCATGTGTTAATTCCCATTGAAATCCCATTACAAAATTGTCCCAAAACATTGTAACATCTAATTCAAGAACTGTAACCTCAAAATGAGAACTCTAGGGAAATCTTTCAAAGATTCCCTTCTTTTCATGTGAATTTTACATATTTTTTAAAACGATGGCCATTAAGTAGATGGACTAGAGGTCTCACAACACAGATGACCGTTGCACATGAGAGGGAGGCTGCCACGTAGACGAGGCACAATGTGCAGTGCACCAGAAGACAGACCACCAGGGTCTGAAAGGCATAGCGCTCAACGAGGGGGGACTCGACACATAGGACTTTGGAGAGACAGCGGCGTGACTGACACGCCCCCATCACCACACCAAGTAAATGCATCTAACATGTGGATTGTGATGCAGGGAGAGGGAGAGAGAGAGAGAGAGAGAGAGAGAGAGAGAGAGAGAGAGAGAGAGAGGGATAAGAGATAAGAGGGAGGGAGACAAGAGGGGGTCAGATCCAACCTTTCTTTCAATTACTATCAATATCCAATAAAACTATTGCAATATACCTTCCTAATACACATCACATATACATCCAGTTCACGTAATTCGAATAAATATATTAGGGTTAAAATTAAAAATCTCCTTCATATATAAATGTTTGTCATCTCCCCTTCTATTAATCCAAAATAAGGTTCTATAGGAGTACACACTAAATGTGGGATTTCTCCTTTTATTCCAAAACTCAAAAATCCCTTTGTTTTTAGTACTCCTTATTACTTTTGATCAAAGTGACCCATAATCATGGTATAGTCCTTCTCCCATGGTGGCTCCACCCATACTATTGAGGGCACTTTCATTCACTAAGACGACTAGAAGCAATGAGCTGACGTCCTCTCAATATTCTCTTTTCTACCACCTCTAATTATCTATAATACTACTACGACAAGATAATTTCGTATCATGTTTCTCATAGAATATCGGTCATCATGGTTCAAATAGGTATATTCTGGTCAAGTATGAAAATATTCTTGGCATATAAATGCAAGCCATCTCCCATTATTTTTGGTCCCTATATATCAAACAACACCTACTATACCTGCCTGCTTTAATCATGTGTCAAGATGTTCCCATCCATATAAAATGGAAAATGTGATACTACTTATCCAATCATTGCCATAATGCATTAAATTAAGAGAAGCCCCCACAAAGATTGAGGTGCTACTTAATATCTTCTCCCGATGGGAGGGTCTATGTGTGTGTGTGTGCGCGCGCGTGTGCATGTGCGTGTGCGCGTGTGTGTGCATGTGCATGTGCATGTCCGTGTGCGTGTGCGTGTGCGTGCATGTGCGTGCGTGTGCATGTGAGAGAGAGAGAGAGAGAGAGAGAGAGAGAGAGAGAGAGAGAAAGGAAGGGAGGGAGAGGAGAGAGGGAGAGAGATATAGATAGAGAGAGAGAGAAGTAGAGGGACAGAGAGAGGGAGAGTAGAGAGAGAGAGAGAGTGCACATGCGCATGAGTGTGTGTGTGTGTGTGCACGTGCGTGCATGTGTGCATGCGCATTTCAAGACAAACATTATCCATCTTAGTCTTTTCAATCAAGACAGTATGTGACCAGACAAGTCAATTTTTTCATGGAGGGATTAAATTTAAAAAATTATATATACCGAATGATATTGAAGGAGCCCCACTCACTTGCATCCATCCACAACAAGAACAAGTTAGAACAAGAATCCTTATTTGTGGTACTGCAGGCTTCAAAGCACAGCTCCCCTTACTATCGATGTCACAACATCATAAGCCATTTACAATGGTAAATCATATCGACCTTGGACGGTGGTGCATGGTGTGGCACCTCAATATTTGAGTCACAGGTAACCACATGCTGGTGTAGGTAGTTTACTCTCTCAAAAGTGCCAATTTTCAAAAATCCCTATGTAAGGCATCATAAGAGACCACATCACATTTTATGGAGTAACCTCTCCCAAGTGAATTGGCTAACTTGCCAATATATTGAAAAGAAAATTATGATCATCACCATATGGGATTATATTCCTACATGGAAATTGTACTCGTCTTTCCTAACATGCCACTTTTGCTAAGGTAGTTGTTCCCTTAACTTATATACAACAAAGTCAGCATGACAAGTACTTGTCCAAGTCATTTATACATAATCTCACACACATATATCATCTGACATTAAAACCATGATAGTAAAAGTTTCTTCTACCCATGGTGTTCCATAGTCCATTGTTTAACTGTGTTTCTAAGGCATTAGTGAGCTTTAGAGAGCTATGTATAGCTTCAAAATACAATGAAAAATCAGTCATCTGATTACCTCTTATGGAAACTTGTTGTGTTGACCAGCAGGGGTAGAAGACCTATCCAGGAGGTGGCTACGGTGGTTGTGTCTAAGTGTAGAGCAGATTACTGGCATTTAGCAGTAGGGCAAGGAGACTACCGGTTGTGGCCAAGGGCACAGAGAATTGAGGTGTATGCATCTCAAGCTTGTGAGGAAGAGACTGCACAATGAGCTGAAATGGCTCGTATGGCTAGCTTAAATAGCCATTTCACATAATAAGCCAACTCAAGCGGTTGATTTCAATGTGAGCAATTTCATAAAAATTCTTTGATAATTTTCATGCATTTTTACCTTAAAAACCACATAAATCTCAGCGCCCTTTTTAGAGTCTTGCAATGTATTTTGGAAAAAAGAAGAAGAAGAATCCCAATGACTAATCTTCTTAATTATCCTTCATAGGCTCCCATCAAGAGATTATATATCATGTCATTGTTGATAGTGATGTTTGTCTTCCACACGGGCTGCAATACACATCAAGAGATTATATAGCATTATCTTTTGGGCCTTTGTTTCTTTCAAAGTTATATACACTATCACAAGGTTGTCATTAACAAATTATGAGCCCATAATTAATCCTAATGTATTGACTTAACATAGGTTGTATAACTTATTAGCACATCACGGATTTTCTAATGCTTGATAGTAGTACGAACTAATAGATGTTTGAATAAGGAAAGATAGTCATGGTCTAGCTCTGATGGCAAGTCCAATATAAAAAGCATACAGAGGCATAAGTGTGTGTGCGTGCATGCGTGTGTGTGTGTGTGTGTGTGCACCCAACCGTCTACCTGCACAATCACAAACCCACACCCTATGAGGGTCACCATGTCCCCTCATAGGGGGGGGATCATGGTGCCCACCTTTAGAACTGAATGACATCCGAACAAGCCTGATCAGATCAAGAGTGTTTATCAATGCTTCAGGAACAACTAATTATGAGAAAGTCAATTATAATCTCAATTGTTTATAAAATTTTGATTTGATACTTTATCAAAGTAGAATTTATAAAAAATTTATTAGATCCTGAGTCTTGATCAAAGTGCCAGGGAAATCACCCCTGAGAAAATTACATATGTAATCTTTTTGAGTCTCTGGCTATTGCATCCATTATCAGAAAAGTATCTAAACAATTTATGGATGAAATACCTAGCCTGCTTAGGATTGTTACAAAAGTAAAGGATAGGCATAATTTGAGAGCATATACCCATATAACATAGCTTTGATGGTCTATTGATGTCCACTTTGAAGAATCTCTATACTTTAAATGGGAAGGAATCCTTCTTATTATATTTGAGGATGATGAATGTCCCATTATGTACAGATGTGATAATTATCTTTGTGCTAAGGAATTTAGCACTAGTACCAATTATGCACCCATTCTCTAACACAAAATGTTGTGATGTCAACAATAATCTCTACAAATCTAGAGGGTAAATACAATAATCACCATGGGAGCAGAACCTCATCGGGTTAGGTATATTGATCATGCAAAGGTCATCAATATATCTAAAGGGATATTGAAACCATTTTAGAATATCCCATCTACCTTCTCTAGCAAGATTAATGCATAATTTGTACTCAAAGTAGAATAGGTATAGATTACACCAAATAGGTGAGCACAATAAGCCCATAGGAATTCCCATCTTTTGCCTCCATGTCATGTTGTCTATTTGTATGTACATGTTCGATATAAGCCATGAATTAATTTTAATGGCAGCTTCCATATCATAGTTTAGCTCAAGTCCATGTGTCATGGTCCAACTTCCTTCGATGGGAGAATGGGGCATCTTTTGAAAAGAGATGAATTCGAAGCTACTATCCCTGAATGCCATAGTGATTATTTCCCTAATGATGTTAACTAGACCATTTTCACCTTCTAGAGGAATGTTTTCATAGCATTGTGCTATGTCAGTGAAAAAAATACTGAATATTTTGTCAAGAAGATTTAGAGTGTAGTTGTAAAGTGATTCAATTCCCCGCCAACAAGAGCATTTAACACCACTTCTAAGAAAGAGCTCATGCTGAGTTTTAGCACATTTCTTTTTAAGTTGTGAGATGCATGTTTTTGGTAAGCATGTATTGATAAGTCCGATTTCATCATATGTGCATCTAGCAGCATTGGTAATGCATGAAAAAATGCTCTTTAAGATTACTTAAATTTTTCTCAAAAGTGTTTATCACTCCATATATCCTTCATAAACCTCTTATGGTTGGGTAACTTTTTGTATTATTTCCATAGCCAATCATACAAGTATTTTCTAAAAATTGGTAAAGTGGCATGTAGGGATATACCAAGTATGTGGCACAATTTTTTCCAGGCTTGTTCAAGAGACTTATGTGGGCATCTTGTACACAAGGTCTTTTAACTGGTATGTGGTTTAACCCCTTTATGAGCTCACGTCTTAACAGTTCATAATCAATAATGCTTTAAATCACAAGTGACTACAAGACCCCATTTACTATCGATAAATCTTTCAAATTTGTGGCACGAGCATTGTACTTCGGCATTATTACAGAAGGTTTCCTTTGGAGAATACACATATCCCATCAAATTTTTGTGGAGTTTTCACGTAAACAAGATTTCATCAAAGATAGTATTATCCACCATTACTTTGCATAGTTCAAAGGCATTTAGAAAAAAGTCTCTCAAAATTACACCTTCTAGTAGTGGGTTATCAAAAAGCACATGGATGAACTGTGAAAAGTTATTTTCTCTCATATTTTCCAACACCTTTCTTCTGTGAGTTGAAAAATAGATCCATCTGTGAACCTGTATCAAAAAAGAATCCTTTAAGTAGGATCCCCTTCCTCTATAATAGATATTTTTGAAGAGCTTTTACTTCCCTCATCATTATCGTATCTTGTGTTGCCATGTCTTCAGTTGTCCATCATGAATGATCCACCAGGGGAGAAATCCAAAGTATCATGTCTTCTCCTGACATCATTGCTCCTAGTAAATCCATAGGTATTAACTGAACATTGCCCTCTACCTCTTCCCATGGGGGCAGTAGCCTCCTCTTCTAGGTATGTTACCCCATCTTCCACCACGTGTTGAGTTTCCAGCACCTCTAGAACTTCTAGGTTGCCTTTCATCCATAACTCCGGCCCATTTTGGGTTAAGAGACCTGACCAAAAAGTTAATCCCTTTGCCATTAAGTCCTTGAAATGGATCAGCATCTGGATTATCTACTGTAGCTTTTACACCTTCATTGACCAACTCCCGGTAGGAGGAAAAAATCATAGCTTGCTTAACAGAGAACTGAAGAAAAGATGAGCACCACTGTATGAAGGCATACATTTTGATTCTAAGGGTATTGCCATGCATAAATATGTGTATATGATTTAGTATGTACCATATAGCATGGTCAAACCACATTACCTTGTTTGGGCATTGTAACCCTACATTGACATAGTTGCATTTTAAGTAAGGTCGCATATAATTCCAAACATCTAATACCTTTTCTGCAGGTAGTAAAGTTTTATGGGTGCAAAAGATCCCTTGCTTTGATGTGCAAAAAGATTCTTCCAACTCATTTAGAGAAAAGAGTTCTGATAAGATAATGTTATCAATATGTTCCTATATTTTTTTTTAATAGTATCAGCATTCTCAGTGATCCCTACCAAAACTACCCACATTTCAAAAGTAATAGGTGATGTAATGCTCAAGTCACTGAGTGACCATAACTTATGGTCAACCTGGTGTGAGAATGTCCCTTCTAGTATTCTTCTTGGGATGAGGGGATTAACTAAAATATCCTTGACATTCATAGCCAAAGTGTCTAATGCAGGAAAGTCCTATGTAATGACATTTCTCTCTTCTTGAGATAATGTATCAAATGGAATAAGAGAGTGTGATTTTGTGGAAAAAGGTGTAACAGTGGTGTTGTGTTTTCTTCCTCCACTACTATCCAAAAGATACTCCACATTGTGGTAGCAGTAAAAATATTTGATCACCCCATCAGCCTTTCTTTTATACTCCTCGTATTGTGACTCATCATTGGAAATTATCCTTCCAATAATTTTTTATAGCTTTTGAATAGTGGAAAGGGCATTGTCAGAGGATTTTGCAAAAAGTTCCCAAATGCAGCACCAATCAGAAATACTTAGTTGGATCAACTGTAGCTGTTGGCTTTCCGGATCAGTAGAAAGTAGACTACTATCCTGTTGTTGGATGAATTTATGGATTTCCTTGTTGGAAATTATGAATAAAAATCCTTGAATTCCAATGGAAGGAGCAGGAAGGGGGTCAATGTATCCCATTTTTAGCAAATCACCATGCCAGGCATAGTCCTATTTAATTAGGACAAGAAAAAGATTCGATCAATGCTATGGAGGGTAGTAAACAAGGATCTCCCTCCCTTCTCCATCCCCCCAACTATGTGTGTGCATTTCAAGACAAATATTATCCATTTTAGTCTTTTCAATCAAGATAGTATGTGACAAGACAAGACAATTTGTTCATGGAGGGATTAAATTTACAAAATTATAAATACCGAATGATATTGAAAGAGCTCCACTCACTTGCATCCATCCACAACAAGGACAAGTTAGAACAAGAATCCTTATTTGTGGGACTGCAGGCTTCGAAGCATAGCTCCACTTGTTATTGATGTCACAACATCATAAGCCATTTACAATGGTAAATCATATCGACCTTGGATGGTGGTGCATCCTATGGCACCTTCATATTTGAGTCACAAGTATCCAAATGCTGGTGTAGGTAGTCTACTCTCTCAAAACTACCAATTTTCAAAAATCCCTATGTAAGGGGTCATAAGAGACTTCACATCACATTTTATGGAGTAACCTCTCCCAAGTAAATTTGCTAACTTGCCAATATATTGAAAAGAAAATTATGATCACCACCATATGGGATTATATTCCTACATGGAAATTGTAGTTGTCTTTCCTAAGATGCCTCTTTTGCTAAGGTAGTTGTTCCCTTAACTTTATATACAACAAAGTCAACATGACAAGGACTTGTCCAATTCATTCATACTTAATATCACACACATATATCATCTGACATTAAAACCATGATAGTAAAAGTTTCCTCTATCCATCATAATCCATACCCACCGTTGTTAGCATCTTTTTTGCTTCATCTCTTGATGCGGGCATGGTATTTGGTGCAGGCAACATCTTCTAGAGCAACCTATGACAAAGACACTATCCAAATGATGATTCTCAAAACAAACAATATCCAAATAATGAGTCAAATTAATGCAAGGGCTAACCTCATTAAGGCCGAGACACTTGTATCCGACCACCCATATTGTACTTGTAGATTCAAGATTGAGAGACAAGCACGTAGTTTAGACATCCTAGCACCCTCGTACAATTGTGTTGATTGCAACTCTTGCATTTTGACCTCAGGCTTTCGTTTTTAAAGTCCATTGATACATGTATTTGAGCATAATTTCATATATATAATTGACGACATTTGGCACCCATCCTCAATATAGGTGGTTTTTCATCCGGATCGTTGTGATCCAAGATGGTGGTACGTGATCCAAGTTGCACCACAAAGTAAGCAAATTTTTGAAGATCGAGATGTGGATGTGGAGATGCCACTACCAATGCCGGATCCAATTGATGAATCTAGCAAAGAAGATGTAGATCACCATATGAGCCAAGAGGAAGATGCGCATAATGACATCGCACGGGAGGAGGATGGAGATCACGATATTGACGAAGAAGACAACAATCATCAAGATCAATCACCACACTTAAGCTTTATTGAAGAAGATGATCAAATACTTTTAGGTGAACGTACGATGCTAGAGTACGATGATGATATAGGAGATCAACTCGGTATAGAGTTGGAGATAGACTTGCTTGGTGCCTTAGACTTGGCTCAAGATGAAACAGTTGATGTAAATGCTCTTATTTGATTTTTCTCATCTCAAACTTGGACATGAATATATGAGCTTCAAAGGCTTGATGTACATGCTCTCATTTTTTTATTCTCTATGAGCTCAAACATGTATGAAAATTTAAAAACATTTGTCATTGGAAAAAACTAACTTTTAAGGCCTTTTAAAAAAAAAAACCTCTTTGTAAAAACGTCGCTATCATATTTTATATCAGTGTCGCTATATAGCGACTTTTGAAAGTCGCTATATAACGACTTTTGTAAAAGTTGCTATATAGCGACTTTTAGCAACAATCGCTATATAACGACGATTTAGGAAACCCGCTTTTCATACCCACGATTAACACTAAGCGGGCACTAAACATCGGTATGTAAACGTCCAATAGGATCCGTGTGTAGTAGTGTTTGTAATTATCCTTCATAGGCTCCCATCAAGAGATTATATATCAATGTCATTGTTGATAGTGATTTTTGTCTTCCACACGAGCTGCAATACACATCAAGAGATTATATATTAATGTCTTTTGGGCCTTTGTTCCTTTCAAAGTTATATACATTATCACAAGTTTGTCATTAACAAATTATGAGCCCGTAATTAATCCTAATGTATTGATTTAACATAGGTTGTATAACCTATTAGCATATCACGGATTTTCTAATGCTTGATAGCAATATGAGCTAATAGATGATTGAATAAGGAAAGATAGTCATGGTCTAGCTCTGATGGCAAGTTCAATATAAAAAGCATACACAAGCATAACTCTGTGTGTGTGTGTGTGTGAGAGAGAGAGAGAGGGGGGGTGGGGGGTAAGCAAAGAGTAAGAGAGAGAAATCTATATGAGAGAGAGAGATAGAGAAAGAAGTATAGAAAGGGGTTTATATATGTATATATAACTTATTTATTTATATAAACACACACACATTTATATATTTATATTTAATTAAATAAATAAGTCTGAGAGAGAGAGAGAGAGTAGGCACCCACAATGAGGTTTATATATATATGTATATATATATATAGAGAGAGAGAGAGAAACTGAGATAGAAATCGAGTGAGAGAGAGAGAGAGAGAGAAAGATAGAGAGACATAGGGAGGGAGAAGTAGAGAGAGAGAGAGGGAGAGTAAGAGAGAGAGAGAGGGAGACTAGATATATATATATATAGAGAGAGAGAGAGAGAGAGAGAGGGAGAGGGAGAAGTAGAGAGAGACAAAGAGGGAGAGTAGAGAGAGTGTGTGCACGTGCACATACGCACCCGTGTGTGCGCATGTGTGTGTGTGTGTGTGTGTGAGTGAGCGAGAGAGAGAGAGAGAGAGAGAGAGAGAGAGAGAGAGTATGTGTGTGTGTGTGTGTGTGTGTTACCTATCATATCATATCAAGGGATCTACTTCTCCATCAGCCCACATCCTCAGTCCACAAATCAAAACGCCCTGGAAACCAGTGCTTTTACAAGATAATGTTTATACTACAGTTAATGCTTAAGGGTGCAGTGAAGAGAGACACCACACAATCAGAACTTCAAATGATTACTCCGGCTACATTAAAAGTTGAGAATCCCAAAGAGCAGTTTTTTATCAGTTACTCTAATGGGTAAAAACCATATGATAGTATAGATACATTTTTGTAAGTGTGCATAACAGGGCAGAGAACAATATATCTCATCATGGGTTCCCCAAGTGTGCTCCTCAAGGTTACCAACATCCTTTCTCACAGTATCATGCTCAAGACTTTAATTGCAAATCCGACGGAGAAGTATGCCAACTCACCTAGCACCATCACAACTGTTGCAACCTCTGCAAGCATGGTGAGGAGAAAGGCTACAAGACCACGCAATGCTGTGGCCTCTTGTGTCTTCCACAACACCAGAAATGCATTGGATGAGTGGATCCTTGCACCTATAGCTTAAATGACTAGATAGTGATGAAAGGATTAGCCAAAGGTCCACATAAGCTTCCCAAGAGCAAGAGAGGTGACATCTTGCATGACTGGAAGGGTGCATGTTGAAGTTCAAGTTTGGGAAGAAAGGATGGCTCGCAAAAGTCAACATGTTTACATGGGAAAAGATATGTCGATTCCTCCATCATTCAATCAATCTAGGATACCATCACACTGTGAGCCTTTCTATCTATGTATCTTTTTCACCTGTAAGTGTAATGAGTCCATTTGGAAATTTTGTGTTTGGTGTCTAAGAGCTCTTATTCATGGTGGCAGATGTCTTCCCTTCGGACCTCGAGGAGTGGGAACCAATTGAATCATTCATAGGCAGGTTGTGGGGGTTAAAGGTCATTGTGCCTTAACCCCGGTTATGTACAATACTCAAACACATATATAAATGAATGAAAAAGAAGATTAGGGTGGTTCTGCACCCACCAAAACTTGTGTGGCTCTCTGTCTCTCTCTCCCGGTCTCTCTCCCTCTTCCGTTCTTGCTTCCGTTGAGAGCACTCTCAACTGGTATAGTTGAGAGTGCTCTCAACGGAAGCAAGAACGGAAGAGGGAGAGAGAGACAGAGAGCCACACAAGTTTTGGTGGGTGCAAAACCACCCTAATCTTCTTTTTCATTCATTTATATATGTGTTTGAGTATTGTACATAACCGGGGTTAAGGCACAGTGACCTTTAACCCCCACAACCTCCCACTTAAAGGACAATGTGCCTTTAAGGGAGAACAACTAGTGAGCATACTATCCAATGCCCATCAATACACGACAATACTCAAACCGCTGACTAGGTAGACTCTTCGTTAGCATATCTACAGGGTTATCATCTGTATGAACCTTGACAAGCTCTATGCGCTTGTCCTCAAGTACCTCCCTGATGAAATGGTACCTGACCTCAATGTGTTTGGTCTTTGCATGAAAGACCGGATTCTGTGCTAGCTGAATAGCACTCATGGAATCACTATGCAATGTCGGTACACCTGTATGAATCCCCAAATCTCCCACTAGCCGATCAAGCCATATAGCCTCCTTGCAACCCTCTGTGGCTGCAACATACTCAGCCTCTATGGTAGACAAAGCCACGCACTTCTGTGCACGAGACATCCATGACACTGCACCACCTGCATAGGTGAACACATAACCAGAAGTGGATCTCCTACTATCCACATGCCCTGCATAGTTTGAATCTGTGTACCCAAGTACATGCATGTCTCCTTTACCAAAGCAAATGCACATCTCCTTGGTACCCTTCATGTACCTCATGATGCACTTAACTGCCTCCCAATGCCTCTTTCCTGGATTAGCCATATACCAGCTAACAACTCCCACTGCAAATGCAATGTCTGGTCTAGTAGCTATCATAGCATACATAAGACTCCCAACTGCTGATGCATAAGGGACCTTGGCCATCATGGCCCTTTCCTCATCTGATTTGGGACTATCTGTATGACTCAGTTTCACATATGGAGGCAATGGAGTACTCACTGCCTTCCCCCCCTCCATATTGAAATGTTGCAATACTTTTGTAACATACTCTTTTTGTGAAAGCCAAAGGAGTTTCCTACTCTGATCATGCGTGATGCGCATACCAAGAATATGACCTGCAAGTCCCAAATCCTTCATATCAGAGGCCTCATGCAACTTGGCCTTTAATGCATCTAGCTCATAAGTATTCTTGCTAGCCAATAGCATATCATCCACATATAGTGCCAGGATTACCAGGCTATTATCCTTAGCCCTTTTAGCGTAGAGGCAGTGATCAATTTCACTCCTTCTAAAACCTTGGGACCAAATGAAAGCATCAAACTTCTGATACCATTCTCTAGGTGTTTGCTTAAGACCATAGAGACTCTTTTTCAGCTTGCAAACTAAATGCTCTTTGCCCTTTTCTTCAAAGCCTTCCGGCTGCACCATGTAAATTTCCTCATGCAAATCCCCATGCAAGAAAGCTGTCTTGACATCCATTTGCATAAGCTCCATATCCTCTGATGCCACTAGTCTAAGCATGCATCTAAGTGTGGTCATCTTCACAACCGGAGAGAATATCTCATCAAAGTCCACACCCTTCTCTTGCTTGAACCCTTTAGCAACCAAACGGGCCTTGTACCTAGGCACATCATCACCTGTGACCTTCATTTTGTAGACCCAATTACATGGCAATGCTTTCTTTCCATGTGGCAAAGAAACCAAGTCCCAAGTCTTATTCTTCATAAGTGAACTCATCTCTGATTGCATAGCATCTCTGATTGCATAGCATACTCCCACTTGCATTGATCCTCATGCATCATAGCCTCTTTGTAGCAAGAAGGCTCCCTGCAATCAGTAAGCATCACATAGTCTACCCCTGGAACAAACCTATCAGGCGGTCTAGACACTCTAGATGATCTTCTCAAGGGCATTTCAGCTTGCTGTCCCACTTGCATATCAGCCACATTTGGCTCATCATTTCCACCATTAGATGATCCATCATCTACCCTTGATTGTATACCTGTGGGTGTACTTGGTGGTACCATTTCTTGCACATTTGGTGCATGGACAGCTTGCTGTCTATCAACATATGCAGGTGGATTCACATCCTGGAAAGTGATTTTCCTCATTTCCACATCCCTCATGGGTGCCTTATGCATCTTCTTCTCATTGAAGACTACATCATGGCTACGTATGATCTTCTTTGCTTCTGGATCCCAGAGACGATATCCCATCTCTCCACTTTCACCATAACCTAGAAAGATGCATTTCCTAGACTTAGGATCTAGCTTCTTTCGAAGCTCTTTTGGCACATGTGCATATGCCTCACACCCAAATATACGCAAATGAGAGTAAGAGGGCTTCTTGCCACTCCATGCCTCTTCAGGAATACCACCATCCAAACTCTTACTAGGTGATCTATTGATCACATGCACTGCAGTCTTCATTGCCTCAGCCCAAAAACCACCCGAAAGACTTGCATTGGAAAGCATGCATTGCAACCTTTCTTGAATGGTACGGTTCATCTTTTCTGCAACTGGATTTTGCTCTGGAGTATGAGGGGATGTGAGCTCCCTCTTAATCCCACGTGTATCACAGAAATGCTGAAAGTCATGAGAGAGATACTCTCCACCATTGTCACTCCGTAGGCATTTAAGCGTTCTACCTGACTGATTCTCAACCAAGGCCAGCCATTTCTGAAATACCTGGAACACATCACTCTTCCGAGCTATAGCATAAGCCCACACTTTCCTAGTTGCATCATCAATTAATGTCACATAGTATTCAGCCCTGCCTAATGACCGTGTAGGCATGGGACCACATACGTCTGAATGCACCAAATCAAGCATTTCAAACTCTTTCTTTCCCCTTCTTTTATGGGCTGATTTAGTCTGCTTCCCATAGAGACAATGCTCACAAAATTCAAAATCAGAGAAACTCAAATGCGGTACATAACCCAAACGGCATAAGAGTTTCATTCCATTCTGGCTCATGTGCCCCAACCTGCAATGCCACAAAGAAGTGCTTGGCTGCTCGGTTATTGCAACAACATGATCAAATACCCATGATACATGTAAGGGATACAAAGTCCCACACTTGGCACCCCTAGCCAAAAGCATAGAGCCCTTTTGAATTTTCCAACTCTGAAAGCCAAAAGTGGTGTGAAAACCAGCATCATCTAGCTAACCCACTGAAATAAGACTCTTGGTCAGCTTAGGCACATGTCTCACATGTTTCAAAACAAATGCAGACCCATTTGCAAAAGAAAACTTTATGTCACCTGCTCCCACTATGTCACATGCATAGTCATTTCCAAGATGCACACAACCTGTCTTTCCACTGTCATAAGTGGAGAACCATTCCCTATGGGGAGTAACATGGAACGAAGCACCAGAATCCAAAATCCAATCCTGGGAATATGCATCGTCTGAAGTGGTAATCAACTCTTTAGATAAGCTAGACATGAAGAGAATGTCATTGTCACTATCATATGTGACTGCATTGATCTCTTCGATCTTCACTTTTCCTTTGTCCTCCCTTGGACTCTCTTCCTTTTGATTTGCACCCCAATTTGCATTCTTTTTCTTATCCTTTTGCTCTCTTTTCAGCTTGTAGCAATCCTTTTTCATATGGCCCTTCTTGCCACAATGGTAACACTCAATGTTCTGTGCCCTGGATTTGCTACGAGACTTCCCTCTTTCTTGGGACTTCCCCCTGAACTGTGATCTGCCCCTTTGCACATTTAAGGCTGCATCCTGCTTGTTGCCATCCATAGACTTCCGTCTAATCTCCTCGGCCAATAAGCTACCCACAACATCATCAAATTTTAGTACTCCACCAGGTGCAGAGTTACTGACAGCTGTACGGAAGGTATCCCATGAGGATGGCAATGAACAGAGGTAGTTCATGTACTTGCAGATGAACTGTGGATCATTGACAGTGGTGCATCATGCCACATGACCAGTCGGAAGGATTGGTATACCTCTCTACAGCCGGTAGGGAATGACATCCTGGTAGCAGTCAGCAATGATGCAAAAAGTTCAGCAAAAGCAAAAGGTAGGATTGCTCTCAAGTCAGATGGAGTTGTAAAACAGTTGTCCGATGTTCTTTATGTGCCAGATATAAAGAGGAACTTCTTGTCCGTTTCCACGATCATGGATCAGGACCTTAAGAGAGAGAATTTAGAGAGAGAGAGAGAGAGAGAGACATAGAGAGGGAAAGAATGACAAATCCTAGCGGCCAAGATCTTTGCATGTTGCAACATACCTATATCCTTCTTTGTGAAGAGCCAACTCATGCTTCCTTCATCACTAGATCATGCAAGCACAGATCTTTCTCCATCTTCTTCAATGCCTCTCCCTTGTCCCTTACTCCCTCTCCCATCCTCCCCTTTCAAATGATCTCCTACCACTAGGACCACTCCTTGCCGAAACCCCCTTCATTTCCCCCACTTTTAACAACCTCTCTGACCCCTCTTGCTCCCTTGCTTCCCATGAGGGAGAGCATGTGGTTGCAGCTCACCCACCATCCTTGTGTGTGTGTTTAGGAAGAAGCATGGACTAGGCTATGTGTCTTCAATAGCCTAAAATGCTCTACTCCTAGAAGGCCACCCCATAGTAGGTTTCCATCGCTCTAAGAATGGTTCAATGTCTAAAGAGATAATTTCATCGATTCCCCCACCATCAATATCTATGTGGCTATTTCAACAATAGATGTAGATTGACCCATTCGACCATTTGTTCGTTAGTTTCATTCAGTTAGGACTATGCCAATGGAAAGTGTCTATGAAAGCCTGGCTTTTGTTGTCAAGCATGGTCCATTTATTTATTGGTAGTTTGCATGGCCCTTTGAATGATAGCTATCCAGCCTTTTGAATCATAATCACATTAGTTCCTCTCTTAATTGCACTAATCCTTGAGTGGCTTTGGCTATTGTCATTTACAAGAAAGTATATGCTAATAACATGAGGATGATGAGCTGCACTTTGACTCCCCACCACAAAATGTTTTTTTGAGAACTTGGGACATGGTGGGTTAGGTGAAGTTTATGTAGCTGTCCTTTATAAGGGACCAGAGTGGTGGTGAAGTAGTGAGGAGTTGAGGGGAGGCAAAATTCCAATGGGCTTACACACCCTTGAGATGCCCACTACTTGTTTTAATGACCAAAGATGGCAGGCGAAGAGCTGTATTTCAATTATGCTTAGAGACTCTAAACTTTGCATTAGGGGAGAATTGGCATCTCAAAAGGGCCTCCAATTAGTGTTTCCTAATTTCAAGGGATTAGAGAGTGATTTGAGGTATACCAATATTTCCCTCTACCCCCTCTTTCTTTGCTCCCTCCTACACTAGCTTGCTTGCTGTAGCTCCTCTATCTCTCTCTCTCTCTCTCTCTCTCTCTCTCTCTCTCTCTCTCTCTCTCTCTCTCTCTCTCTCTCCCCCCTCTCCCTCTGCTATTACTGGCATTTTCCTTTTGAAATGAGTAAGCACTCCTCTTGCATTTTCTTGAATTCTAGAGAATTCTAAAAACCTTTTCTCTCTTTATTGCTCTTTTTGTCCTTTGCATTAGGATGAGATTAGGATACCATGCTTTCTTGAATTCTAGAGAATTCTAAAAACCTTTTCTCTCTTTATTGCTCTTTTTGGCCTTTGCATTAGGATGAGATTATGATGCTATGATTTTCTCTCTTTATTGCTCTTTTTCGGCCTTTTCATTAGGATGAGATTAGGATGCTATGCTTTCTTGCATACATTGATCTCTAATCTTGATGAACACCATTAATTTTGAATTTATTTTTTGAAGTTTTTTAATCTCGTCACTCTCTTTTTTTTTCTCATGTTGGATCTGCTCTGTCCCTCTCCTATGCCTCTGTTGATGTTGCTCTGTCCCTCTCCTTCCCAAGAGATGAGCTTCTGGCTTGCTCACCAATTGCCATGGCCTGTATTCGGCATGTTGCACCTGTTGATGTCAGCTCTACCCAAAGTTGAGATGGAGTCATATCTATCTCGTTAGGATCAATGGCATTGTCAATTCCTAGTTCAATTTGATTAGGTAGTTTGTTCTTATAGCATAAAAAGTGTAACGGCGACAGGTCTATCATTGCCAAGGTGCATACATTGAGTTCCTTTTGTACTTAGCATATCTATTGTGGCCAATGTATGCATCCAATTTAGTGAGTCTTCTAACCCAGGTATAGGAGCATACCGAGGTTCATCAAGACTCTTCTAATTGTCCTCTTTCTCATATTTTTTAACAAGCTTTATCAACATAGACCTATTGGTGGTATCCTTATCAGCATAGACCTATTGGTGCACGTGTGATTGGCTACTTAGATTGCCCCTTATATGGACACTCATTTGCTGGGTGTGGCCCTTGAAACGTATGGCATTGAATGGGTGGTATTTTGTCTAGGTTATTCATATATTTTTTGACGAATCAGTGCCATCTAGTAAGATGAGAATGTATTGGTCATTCTGTTTAATGTAGTGACTTATAATACTAGACTGATTTGCATTGTCACCATTTTGGGGATGGTTGTTTCCACTAAAGGAGGTAGGTTTGGGGTCTCCCCAATCACTACATAGCTCTTCCACAAATATTTGATTCAAGGGAGTAATTCATGGTGATGGTGGTGGTTGAGGTCCCAGTACTGGCGAGGATAATGGAATATTTTGAGTTTTAAATTGCCCTTGATTGGCTGATGTGGCACCTTGTATTACCAACTGTGCCTGATTGGATGGATTGGGTGGTGCAGGAAGCAATGGTAGATGCAGCATTTGATGATACATGGGTTGAGGAATAACCCTAGGATAATGACATTGGGATGTGTCATGATCTCCCCACCAACAAACACAATGGGTACAATAGAGTGTTAACCTGGCTCTAAGACGAGGGCAATGATTTCCATTGCATACCCCAAACATATGTTATCTCTTTGTGGAAATAGATGGGAGTTGCTAGGAGCATATTTTGGTGCTTCTATCTTCCATTGCTAGCTCAACTTGTTTAATAGATATGTGGCCAACTCTTCCACGTTGAGAACCTTGGGTGTCATGCTTGCATCCTTATTGCTCCTGAGGTTGAAGCCTATGCTATTTGGGACATATCAGAGGAACTTAAGGATTTATCCTCTTGGTGCTTCTCCCTCATGTTATCCCCTAAGCATATCGCGATCTTGTTGCATAGCTCGAATGAGGTGGGATTCATAGCAAATAGATGATCATGAAGCTTAGCATCTTGTAGCACTATGAGGAAGCATGGTAGAAGCTGCACATCACTCATCCTCACATGGGGTTCACATTGCAAGTTTAGATGTTTAATCCTGGCGATATAGTCTCTTAAGGATTTAGTGTCCTTTTGTTTCATCTCATAAATTTGGTTAAGCGGGCTCCACTTGGGACCACTAGGGGCAAACCCCACAATGAAAGATTTATGCAATGTGTCCCAATTTATTTTCTTCTCACGGTTTAAGGCTTTAAACCATTGTCCAAGCCTTGCCATCAAGACTCGAGCTAAAAGCATTGACCTTGTCTAGATCCCCAATATCACCAAAGGTCTCATAGATTTGTTCAAATCTCTCAACATCGGAGACTGGGTCTCCTCCTCCTACAAACTTGGTGATTAGCTTGGAGTTTGTGATAGGCTTGCTCCTAGGTCCATTAAAGGTTTCAAGGAAGGATAGAGCAAAGAAAGAGAAGTATTGGAAGGATTACATGGTTGGGTTTTTTAATACAAAGAAAGGAATCAAGGTCAAGGTTCACCACGTGTACATGGCTTAAGACTTGAACTTGGACTCTACCAATCGAACTTGCTTTCCTTAAAATTGTATCTCTCATTTACATTGTCTCTTTTGCATAACGGCACTTCATTTTTCCATTTTATGCATGTGAATGTGTGTTGAGAAAGGTTGCCATGTTAGAGAGAGTAGACATGTGGGGGGGGGAGGGAACTAGTGAGGGAAAGAGAGTGACAAAGAGGGGTGTGTGTGTGTGTGTGTGTGTGTGTGTGTGTGTGTGTGTGTGTGTGTGTGTGTGCATGCGTGCTTGCGTGCATGCATGTGTGTGTGTGTGTGTGTGTGTGTGTGTGTGTGTGTGTGTGTGTGTGTGTGTGTGTGTGTGTGTGTGTGTGTGTGTGTGTGTGTGTGTGTGTGTGTGTGTGTGTGTGTGTGTGTGTGTGTGTGTGTGTGTGTGTGTGAGAGAGAGAGAGAGGAGGGGGGGGGGGAGGGTAGGGGATTAATGGACTCATTGACATCTTTCTTTACTTCTTATGTAGATATTTTTCCTTGCACCAAAGTCAAAACCCAACCCTTGGAGAGTCTCACCAAAACATTTCAAGCTTTTCATTCAAACATTGGGGAGATAATGTTCTTGGTAAGGACTCCTACCTCCTTAACAAAATCTAGTATCTTTTTCTATAATGCATGCTACCAAGTACCTTGAAGAGAAGGTGCATATGGACTCCTACATCTTGTTCCTCTTCCTGACTTTTACTCTATAGATGCATTTTGAATGGAAATGGGATTTGATGTTCAATCATCAATGAGGTTAACTTTCAGTTCTAAATCTATGGGGGTTAGTTGGTGCATGCCCTCCATTGTATTTGTTTATTACTTCAATTTGATTTTCCTCCACAAAAAACAAAGACCATGTGGGTATGCAAAGATCAGGCTGAGGACTTTATTGGATAATCTTTTTTATCCAACACGGGACATTAGGAAAGGTTTTCAAAAGGGAGACCATTTTAGATTTGTAGTTAGTAAAGAAAATTTAGTAATAAGGTGTCAACTAGTGTGTAGTATTTGTTATATGAGATATGCTTATAGACATTGGAAAAATTATCCTGGCACATGGATACCTATGCATTGTGATGTAGTAGACACCACAAAGTTTGAGATACGTATGCCAAATGGTGAAATTCAATTTCTTGAGGTCATAAATAGTTGGAGCTTGAAGCACATTCGAAAATACATTGATATCACTAGTGACTTTTTCTTCTCAGTGAACAGTAAGATAGTGAGGAGGCGACTTAAAGAAACATCGATGCTCGACAAATGGAAGCATCCTTGTATCTTGGCCATTCATACTAGTATTAAATTAATTGAAAAGGTTTGGTATTGTTATGTCATTTTTGAAAGGGTGCAATGACAATGGACTTAATAAATTTAGTACTTTTGAAGTTCACAAGCAGTGAGTCTTTATTAGTTTGTTGAATCTTGTAAAGTGTTGATTGTCAATAAATGTAGTAGTTTTGAAGTCGACAAGAAATTAGTCTAGATTATTTTCCATAACCTTTTAAAATTTTGATTGTTAATATTGGTTCCAAGATTCAATAAAAATGAGCTAATATATTTTATTGCCCAATCATAAATTGTCACCTTTGACTTTTAAAGAGTCCATAGTGCTATATAAAGGCCCTAGGGATAACAATAGCCTTTATTCTACTCATTTCCTACACTCAACCTCTTTAACCCTCAACTCATACCAGCTTCTATAGACCTATAATGGCCACACCTCGTGATGCATACCTCCAATTTATGGCTTCTACCCATAATTTGAGTAGAGAAGACTACTTGTATGAGATGTTTGATCGTGAGATCGATGTAGTAGCGACAATCCATAAGCACATTGACATTTTCATAGATGTCGTTGATTACTTTGAGAAAGTTAAGCCTTTCGTGATCTGGTTAGACATAGATAGATTAGAATGGGTTCCAGTCAATATTCTTTTAGAGTGTCGCAAAGCTAATCCTGTTTTTAGACATAGGCTACATAGAATCTCTAAAACCTTGAGTCCAAAAAATTTTAGAAAATAATCAAAGGATGAGGAGATGGATCTCCAATTAGGGCCTATAGGAGCCCGGTTTGTATCCTTACCCTTAGCATATTGTATAATCATGCTAGAAATGGAGGACATGCCTGCACCTCCATTCATATAGGAAGTACCTACTCTTCTTGCAGCAGAGCAAGAAGCAGATGTTGAAGAAAATCTAAATGTGATTGTTGCCAAAGCCAGCCTCGCCTTGGAATGGTCCATAAAAACTCTAGAAAAAGTGAATCACACTGCACAGGTGGAGCTAGCTGTGGTTCAAGAAGCAGTTGGTACATCCTCCGTGAGACAGCCCACCATTACAGAAGGAGAAGAAGAGGAAGAAGAGGAAGGAGATGAAAAAATGGAGGGTATGATGAAAGAGGTTTTATTTCAAACCCTTCCTTATCTTTTGATTGAAGATAGCGAATATTTGTTTTTACTTGATATTTAGTAAGTGAAGAAGATGAGGGAGGATGAAGCATTAGGGGCACTCTAATAGATGTACAAATTTGGCGACTACTAACACATTGAAACATCCAATCTTAAGTGTAAGGGAGGAAATGCATGACTCAAGTCACACAAGTCACAGAGACAGAGTTCTAAGAGGTCTTAGCAAGAATATTGATGAATAGGTAGAACAAACGTTTGAGGATTGAGACCAGTGCCGTGGCCTTGTCATTGATACCCCCTATGGTTATTGATGAGAGAAAAAGTTCCATCAACATTTGTGCAGAGGGTTACGATGAAAGAGATGCAGAACAAATTGTAAGTTGATGACATTGTCAATATTAATTATGTGATGTTTTTAATTTAAAATTTTTTTTAAAAGCTTACTAATCATATTATTACAACTTTCAAGATGTTATTGAAGTTGATGATTTTGCATTGCGACATGCAAGTTGAGGTGGTAGCATCCGTGTAGACTTTGCACTTGGACATTACATGGGAATGTTCAAGCGTCAGAGTCTTGTTTGCATGCATTCCTTGTACTCGCCTCATAGAAAGGAGTAGCTGATCAAATGCATGGCGCTTTCAAAGTTGGTGTCTATTGTGCCATTACCTTCATCACAAAAAATTAAAGAGAACCAAAGATCACAATTCATCACTTACTCAAAAGACAAACTACAAATACCCAAAACTATTCATGAGAACCAAAGATCACAATTCATCATTTACTCAAAACAACCAAAAAACTTGTACAATCAACTTTGGTGTCAATATATATTGTATTGCCAAAAATTTGATTACAACCTCAAATGTTACAAGATGGTTTTCAAAACCATTTATGGCCTAAAGTTTGGATCGCCTCTAATCCAGCTAGCTAGCTACATATCTTTGGCCATGATCATAACCCTCTTGGCATGGATGGCACACAAGTTCATGTCCTCAAGAAGGGATACCAGAGCCATTTCTCATGCCTCCTCTAGAGCTAACAGTGCAAAAGATTGAATCCGCAAGCCATCTTTGTACTCTTGCATGATCTCCTTTGCTAATCGAGCAAACAAAGCTAGGCTTAATCAGAGGCTCGACTCTATTCTGATACTTCCTGATTTCGAGCAAAGCCTTCATGCTAGGCTTTCTACGGTGCCTCCCTCTAAGGGGTCCTCCATCTCCACCTTTACCACCTTCTCCTCCACCACCTCCACGTCCACCTCTACCTCTTCAGGACCTCTTCTCTTCTGTAGGTTTGGAATTAACTTGCCACCAGTTGTTTAACAAGCATGAGGGCTGTAGTTTGATTCCGCCATGGTGGGTGTTGCTGCTCAAGTTGGCATCGTCTTGTCTCCTAGGCAAATTGAATTCTCATTTCTTCGTGTGCTTTGGCCCATTCCTCTAGGCGTCACTTTTTGCACGCCTGCTCTTTTGGTGTGCTCTCAAGCTATTCGGTTGCCTTTGCTCCTCCCTAAGGATTTGATAATGGTCATGTAGACCAAGAAGTCCAAACCAATACCAAAATGGGTAAAGAGGCTATACCAAAGCTGGAAAAGAGGTAAGTGTACAAGGCAAACGACATCGGCCAAGACATGAAACCAAAATGTTGCACGAGCCAAGTGGCATATCACCTTGAAATGCTTGGCAATAGGTGAAACCACCAAGGGAAAGAATGTACTAGTTGCATATGGATCTACAAGGTCACGCGTAAGGCAAATACTAGGCAATCTCAATTGCAAAAGGACAAAAGGCATTGAATTTGTGGAGACTTTGGCAAATACAAGGCATTCTCAAATGCAAAAAGACAAAAAGCATTGAATTTGTGGAGACTTGCTCAAACCTGAATCACATGTTCACATTTTGAATGGAGACTATATTACATGAAGCGACCAAGATGTCTAGAGGATGTACATTGCTATATAGGCTGAGGTTACCCCTCTCGTGAGTATATGATGTGGTTTGAATTAGGCAAATGATAGTATGTAAAGAATGACCCTCATTGCTCAAATGATGAACCAATTGAAAGACAAATTTCAATACTTGCTCTCAAAACATGGCATTATAGCCCCCCGCTCATAGAGGATGTACAAACACCATAGCGCACACTGTCAAAATCATGAACACAAGCAATAGCTTCTAGTGAAGTTTCTTACGGTAATACCAATCCTTCCGGTCAACTTCACCACTTGTACACCACCGACCCCTCCTATGTACATAATTGATCACTTGTACGTTCTATTTTTGGTTCCATATGCCATTTCAGTGTCCAAGAGCTCTCTCTCTCTCTCTCTCTCTCTCTCCCCACACGCATGCGAGGAGGACAGACACACATGCACAAATACGTTTGTTTATTTATTTGTTTGTTGCCTCACATTTATATTTTTAAAATATTTATATACAAATTACATTGTAACATACGAGACATATTCTTCACAAACCTAGGGTAGAAAAGGTAGAAATGTAGCGAGTCACAACCTCTTTGAGCAAGAAAATCCAGCACCATTAATGGGACAAAGGAGCAATAGTAGAATTTTTGACTTCTGGTGGGAGGCACAGCGAAGTACCCCATTATTTTGATTTCAAACTTAAAAAGGTACTAACCTTGCAATAACAAGGTATTACAAGAATGTAATGGTTATAACAAAGAAATCTACAAGGCCCCATGTGCTGCTGCCAACAATGTATTCGAGAAAAGATAACACGTTGTCAGAAATCTCTTTGATTACTCTGATCCGATGCCAACACGGTTGACCAAAAAATTTGTCGTTGCAAACTCAAATAATATAATTTGATCGAGAGGAGCAGTCCCAGCAGTCTTTTCTTGTTCTTGGACTCAATAGCCATGCCTGGCATGCATGCAAAAATTGTCCCAAGAGAATCGAAACCTCCCTCCTGTAGCCTTCCCAACAAGGTATTACTGGTAACTGCACTCATGCATATACAAGACCTGGTAACTGTACTGAGTCAGTGGCAGGGCTGATGGTATCTTCTACCATTTTGTAAATAAATCAAATACAAAGATGACAGAGAGCAAGTCGGCCAAGTCTTTAAAGACTTTACAGAAGGCAGGTTTGTCCCTGCAATACTCAATCTCATGTACACTAAGATCAGCTCCTCAATGTGATATATACACTTCCTCGAATGCCCCAGCACAATTCAGGGTCTTTGAAAGTCTCTTTAAGCAGTAAGGTTACATGCAGGCAGCTTTAAGTCGCACTGTCATGAGCAGGTTGTAAGCCCATCTTCACTGAGATCCACCTGCAGCTTCTGCAGCACGCTGCCTTATCATCTCATTGACTGCTGCTCTACGACGTGATTCCTGCTGTAGTTGTGTACGCCTTGCATGCTGCCTCAGATCCCTGAACTCAACCAAGACACACATGAATATATGCATGGACTAAGTAAAAACAGGAATCCAATTTCAAGGGAAAAAGAGAAGAGCAACAAAGAAAACGTACATGCACCGAGGGACACTGCATGGTGTATCCTTGCAAGATCGAGCATGCGCTGCTAAGAGAAACCACATCCTCTTGCAAAGAGAGCAGCCACCAATTGCTCTCTTGGTACATGAAATACCATGCCTGAACAAATCTTTCATATTTCGGCATTTTCCATATTGGCACGATGGCTCACGACATTGTGACGCATGTTTCAGTACCTCCAACATTGTCCGTAGCTATTATTATCCAAAACAGTATCAGATGAGAAAAAGTCCATACTAAATAGAATCCCTCCAACCAAAACACAAGAAATTATCAATGTCACAAAGGTTTTTTGTATTTCTTATTAACAAGGACTTGAAACACCAAGATTTATGGGCAACCTGCAGTATGCGCTGCTGCCTAGCATCTTTATTTTCTGCACTTTGATCTGCTGCAGCTGAACGGGCCACAAACTTATGAGGATGCCTTTGAACTTCTTGACTCGAAAAACATGAACTGCAGACATCAAAATCAGTACAGCTTTTGCACTTCCAACCCTGCCCTGCCTCAATTTCAGTGTGGCAGATGGTGCATGAAGTTATGAATGCTGGGGCATTGGGATTATGAAGATGGTAAAGAACCATCATAGAAGAATGTTTAGCCCGTCGCAGAGTATCATATTGATACTGATTTCCTTGACAAAGACTCAAGAAAGCATGCCGATTATCAAAAAATTCGCTCTCCATGATCTCATCTCTGTCCACTGTATCAGTGGGTACATCATCCACGTCCTCCTGCAGATCAAAGTACATCAAATATCTATCTTTGCTTGCTCACAACAATCACAAAAAAATATTTTGAACGGTAAGGGTTAGAGCTGAATAGGAACAAAACCGAGTGCTTTCATCACAAAAATGTTTTCAACTGTAAGGACAAAGCTAAATAGTGAAAACAACCACTTCTGCAAACAATTGGCTAGACTAAAAGTGCGAGTGGGGTGGGTGGCGTATGCGTGGGGAATGCATGTGCGTGCGTGGGGTTTGGGGGAAAGAAGAGAGAGACAGCCAATTATACTCTCCTCTGTCACTCATGTGAGCAGGTGAATATTGAGGCATCGGAGTGTAGGGGGTGCACGTGTGCACGTGAAAAGTGCACGCAGGTGCAAACTCCACACCAAGTGTGCCCAAGCGTACAACTTGACAGCAGCTAACATAGAGCTAATTTTTCAAAATGTGACACCGTACAAACCATTTCGAACATTTCCAGATGTAGAACACCCAGAATGGACCCAATTTCTCTTCTAAAATTATTGGCAAGTTCAGAAATCCGGATTTGTTAATGGATTCGCTCCTTGCTAGTAGTGACCAGATTTCTTCAATGATTCTCACTCACAGTTCTCTGTAGGTTCACATGTGCATGGACGGGAGGGGCAGGAATCTTCCCTCCCAGCAAACCAATATATTTTAGCTAGCTACTCTTCCACAATGACCACAACCCCGTCCAAAAGAAAAAAGAAACGACGACATAAAGCGAATGCTTCTTCGCTTTGATGCTTTTGTGGGGTTTCCAACACTAATGTAATATGCCTCATCTACAGGAAGTTTAGGCTGCAGAAAGAACAACTTTGTTTCTGAGCGATATAAACCATGTAAGAAAATAAAAATTATAGGGGATTTCATATAATAGAAAAAGGCCTTACCCGTATCAATGGATGACACTCTTTCTTGCTAGCAGGATGTCTCTCCTCTTCTCCCATCTTTTGGTGTACTTCATAGCAGCTGCCACAAACATCCATTTAGTATTATTACAGCCTTGCATAAACCTGCAGTTATCCTTATTCCTTGATAGACATCCTTCAAAGAGCTAAGCATGAGAAAGTCATCCATTTGACAGATGAGTAGAGATTTTAAGAGCAATATCATCCGACTGTAACCAGCCTTTGACTGACAAAGGGCAGTGTAACTGACACTATTATCTCACAAATCTGAAATACAACCAACTTGAACCATTGCCATTGCCCACAAGAAAAACTAAGAGCATGTAACTTCACAGCATAGCATCACTGAACCATTTAGAACCAGGGAGGCTAGAATGCCCCTGGTATTTATTTGATTACTGGTTAGCTCAAATACAAAGGGACTCGACAATTTTGTGATTCTGTTATTGTAGTTTGTTTGTACATGGGCCATTTCTGATAATAACATGGTCCTACCTATGTCAGTTTGCAGCCATAACAATATGTGCTTGCATATGCAATGTATGACATCTTGTTTCTTTCAGGGACTCAGAGATGAAGGGCAGACTTGGTCATCATGAAGGCTAGCATTTAACAAAGATTCAAGACCATTCAAGAGCCACACAAGGTCTGTGTTCCGTTGCTGCCCCTTATGACATCCTTAGAGCTTGGCGCAGCCACAACACAATAGAGAACTAAATGCTTTGCTTGGGAACATTCATGACATTGAAACTTAGTTTCAGTCGAAAGTAAGCAGAGTTCACCAGAAGACTTACCAACTGCAGAGCTGAAAATTCCCAGCACACTGTTGGCAAAACCAACGGTGGCCGGAGGTAATAAAGCTGCGACAGTGGGAACACGCATGGTGCATGTGCACCATGATGAAGTCCTCCTTCATTGCAAAGATAGATTGCCCCAGCTGTAAACATAGCATGCATAAGTCTAAATTCAGGAACTTTCCATATTACCAAAAATCTACTCACAGAGCTTCAAACTATCAATACGAGCATTGATAACAGACATTAAATAATACAAAGACCCTGCCTAATTTATCAGCACAAGGGAGCAGCACACATGAAAGACATGTCGAAGAGTAGTAAATACAAAAACAAAAGAAATACTGCCCTTCTCCACATGAGGCCAAATTATTCCTCACCCTACCCTAGGATTACCTTATGCATAAGCTGGAGATCCTTAGACACATTTCCTGCAAGCTCTGCCTGCGATGAAGTCTTAGATGATCGCTTTGTGACCACTTTCTTAACCTTGCCCCTCCTTTGAGAGTGGACACCCTCCTCCTCTTGTTGCAGCTGTTGAAGTATGTCTTCAGCAGCCCCTGGCCAGTAATCTCCATCGAAGTAAGGGAGGCGAGCAGCTGTTACCTTGGCCTTACAGTCACCGTTTGATGTGAAGAAATAGTCATACAAGTTTTTATTTGCAACTACTATACTCTCCTTCTTTGCTTTCGCAATCATGGTTAGATACCTGCAAAAGATGGTACCCAAATTAACAAACAAAACCTTTGGGGCGTTATAGATTAAGAGCAACCTATTCATTATATTCTTTCTCATCCAAAGATACTTGCAACAATTAGACTATATATCATTCTCAGAAATGCCTGAATCTTAGTTTCAGCAAACGGATGTTCAAAACTCACCACTCACGAAGCTTATCAGTCTTTGGAGTTTTCTGGATCTCAGGGTGGCAATATAGTATGTAGTCATCGCCTTTCAGAGGAGGACATGCCCAAATGTAGCAACTACTGAAGCCACGCTTCTTACAGTAGTCTAGATAGGCAATCTGCAAAAGTAATGAAAGTAACATATGATTAACAATCTTGCTTCTGGAAGCAGTACAGCATACCTGAGATGATCAAAACTATGGGAATTCACCGCAATCCAAGACAATTGGACAGGATCTCATTTTCCTAGAGGTCAATAGTAGTCCATAGGTATACTTGGAACTCAGCTTTCAAACAGGAGACCAGAGAGGATGGGGGATTCACCAGCTCAACCTACATTCCAATCACAATTGGTTTTCGAAGTGCTCAAGCAAAATGACTATGCTGGATACATGTGGTTTTGTTTAGACTTTGCACCCTGGAGAACCCCTTGTTAGCAGTTCACTATATCCCACCTACATTCACATTATTTCTTTTGGAACGTTGATCAGTCACACTTGGTTTTCAAAGTGCTAAGCAAGCTGGATGCATGTGGTTGAGTGTAGACTTGGCACCCTTGTGTAGTTGTTCGCTATATGCCCCCTACATTCACAGCACTTCTTTTGGAACAATTATCAAAACATATTTGGAAGATTCTACTCATATAAAGTAAGCCTCCAAAACCATACATAGCCAAGCTATTCAATAATATACTCCCTCCATCAGTTCACTGTCCACACTCGCAAATTACACAAACATGTACAATATCATGGTATAGATCTCGGTCTAAACTTTGTTAAACTAGGTTTTCGTTGAAAGCCCATCTTACCAGGATCTCATGATAAACATATGTACGGAGCGCCTCCCCACTTAAAGTCTTTACGTCTGGTCGGAAATATTTCACGGAGTCCAGATAAGATATATACACACGTCGTTGATTTGGCTGAGGATTCTCTGCCCCAAATTCCTGTACGTACATTCCAAACAGGCAAACTTCCACACCTTCTATTTCCTGGAAAAGCATTAGCATCTGCAATGCACATGGTTATCAAGTTAGTCACATTTCTACGATTAGTCTTATGTGCAAACATAAATTTCAGGTCCAAAGCTCAGTCAAACTTACCTTTGACTTATAGAGAAAATCCTTGGGGTAGCCTTCCTGTTGAAACAATTCTAGAAACCTCTGCTTAACATCAAGTTTTTTTTCCACAGAAGACACAACTCGCACAACAAGTCCTTCAGCTGTTGGAACCTGCAAGGAATACATTCCAAGATACAACACAACTCAGATAGTAGTTGGATCAAAAAAACCCAAAATATTCAGTTACTGGAAACATACCAGAGTGTATAGGAATCCAGGAGCTGCCTTAATTGATCATATTCCATTTTCCAAGTTTTTGTTTCATGGAGAAATTCATAATATGCTCTGCATGACCTCTAGCTCACCAAACTTCACACACTCATGTACTCAAGAACGATTTCAACAGGTAATATATGTAGCCTTCTATGCTGTACAGTATTCATGCTACTGTCATGGAAAGAAAATGAGGACATGGTACTCTAACATCATGGAAAAAAAAGGAGGACATGGTGCTCTAATGATTAGAGCAGCAGTCCCTTCACAGCTACAGAAACTGACAAAAAATTTCCAGCATACGAGCAAACTCCATATGGCCTAGGCAAGCAGCCATAGTGACACATTCAGGCTAATATTTGTATTCTTAACCAAGTATCACTTTGCATAGAAGAGCTAGAAAGACTAGCAAGGTTGACACAAAAAAGAAGCCCAAAATCTGATGTTGCAAAGCCCAAATTCTTCGAAGACGTTCCAATCTCAGCTTTGTTTGGGAAGAATGAAAAAACTTGGATCAGCACACACACATAGATGCATACATTATATACACATACATACATCCACACACGTGCAGATTACGTATGTATGTCTCTGTGCATGTGCTCTTACCCACACAAAGACATTCATATTGCAAACAAAAATCCAATAAAATGTTGAGCTTAGAGAGCCCTGTAAAATCAACAGTGAACAAATATCCTGTTTTCCCTTTCTAAAGACATATTTAGTATGTCTTTAAAAATATCCTGTTTTCCCTTTCTAAAGACATATTTAGTATGTATGCGTTTACTCTTCTCAAAATATCACTTTCCTAACAATCAGCTTCTAGTAAGGGGACCTTTGGCATGTCCGACAACGTAAATACATCTGGATGAATCCAGGAAAATAATGTTTGGCCATGATAGTTCATCCATAAAGTTTTGGAAACAGAAAAAGGATAATGGAGATGTCAAAGGGAGGCATGGCTCACCTGTTTCATTTATACCTATGAAAAAAAAATCAAGGTGTTGAAATGAAAAATGCTTGCCATATTCATTCGGTTCAGAGTACCGTTGTAACCTTCATGGCTTCTGCATGTTGCAGTCTGCTACCTTCCACCAATTACATTACATTATGCTTCATGTCTATATCTCCAATCCTTACCAAGCCATCTCCCCTAACATCATAAATTTTACATAAACACTGAAGTAGAGCCCAGTTTGGTGAGGATTCTATCATGCTACCTGCAGCAGGACTGCTTCTCGCTAACAGTAAACATTACTAGGTTTAGTAGAATTTGAAGGAGAGTTAAGTAGTGTAGTACCTTATGTTTAGGAAAAGGGTAGGAGAGGAAGATCATGGGCTGGATCTTCAACAGAGACTTGTGAGGGGCTGCACAAGGACAGGAGGAAGTCAATCCTTTTTAGAATTCAGCTGAGTATTGAACTCTTGCTGTATATTCTATTTCAGTAATGAAGTACAAGTCATGAATGAATTGCCAAGTAAAACTAGAGCCCTTATATAGGTATGGCCCAGGGTAGTATAAAGCAGTATTGCTTATGGGATTACCTCCTAGGATGCCATGTGGCAACTTATGGTATCTCTTTAAAAAAAGAAAAAACACTTACAAGCCAATAAAGGCCTTTCTACTAACTTTAGCCTAAGTTTAGCCTAAGTAAAAAGTAACCCTCTGTTACAATCCTCCCTCCTCAAATAGAAATTTGTCCTCAAATTTTAAAAGGCTGTAACCTGGACATACAATGCTCCTTGTAAACCTAAACAGCTCAATTCTGGTCATATCAGCTGAACAATGAAGTTTCTCAGTCAAATATCTCCCTGTAGGCATGCTGATCTGTAAATGGATCATATAATATTCCCAAGAAATCAAGCAACCGGGTGGAAGAGCTATGCTGTCCAATATAACAGATCTGATCATATAATCCAGTGAGAGACATGCTGATCTGAGAAAGGATAGTGAATGGTGGCTGCAGCATGTCCATATATGCCATATAGCAAGGGAAAATCAAATCTGCTCATAAAGACACAATTTTGGCCATAGAATTCAGCTAAGCAATTGAGGGTACTGCTCCACAATTGTAGATGGCTGCCAAGAAGACTCCTCATCAGGTAGACCTCTCCATTTGATAAGATATTCCATGTAGGACTTGTTCCTCAACACATGATCTCTAAATCCAAGGATCTTCTCAGGTATATACTCAATCTGGCCCTCTTCATCCATAGGAGGTAGCCCTTCCATAACTTGCTCCTTAGGTCCCAAATACTTCTTGAGAAGTGACACATAAAATACTTTGTGTATTCTAGAGGATGATGGAACCTCCAACTCATAAGCCACATCCCCAACTTTCCTCAAAACCTTGTAAGGTCCATAATACCTATGAGCAAGTTTAACATTGGTATTACCTTTCAAAGAGGCATGCCTCGACTTATGTAATCTGAGAAATACATAATCCCTTTCTTCAAAATGAAGATCTCTCCTATGCTCATCAGCATAATGCTTCATCCTTGCTTGCGCCCTTACCATATTATCTTTACATTGCTGTAATAGAGCAGTCATGTGAGCCAAATAATCCTTGGCTTTCTGGCTGGTCAATGCTTGATCAATAATGGTTGATGGAACATGAGCTTTACAGCCAAACATGGCTTCAAAAGGGCTCATACCAATTGAAGTGTGCTTGGTGGTATTATAACAAAATTCAGCTAGATGCAACCATTGGTCCCACGATATGCCTTAGATACTCTTCCAACCAGCGGTTAACCCTTTATATTTGTCCATCAGTTTGAGAGTGATCTGCTGTACTTGGGGTAAGAAGTGTTCCCATAGAACTGAAAAGCTCTTGCCAAAAATGCCCCATGAACTTAGCATCACGATCCCTCACAATTTCCTGAGGGAGTCCATGTAATTTAAATGCATTCTCCATGAATTGCTTAGCCACCTTGGATGCTGTAAATTGTGTCTTAGTAGGAATGAAGTGGGAAGCTTTAGTAAGTCTATCAACAACCACAAAGATGCTGTTCCAACCCCTAGAGATCACTGGTAGACCTGTAATAAAGTCCATGCTGATATGTGTCCATTTACCTTGAGGTATAGGCA